>NW_027503092.1:0-41238 GCF_021521415.1 Bidens hawaiensis | reverse complement strand
GATGAGCACGGCCCCGTGTATTTTTATGACATGTGCTAGATTTGTTTTGTCTTTTGTGTGAGCTGGCAACGGCCCCGTGGTTAGCAGACACGGTCCCGTGCTTTTTAGTGACATGTGCTCAATTCTTCTTTGTCTTTTCTGCATTCCCGTCCACGGCCCCGTGCGTGCTGAGCACGGCCCCGTGCTTTTGTTCTCAGATTTTGTCTTTTCTTGTTCCATAAGCATGGGGGCGTGTTTCTTGAGACATGGGGGCGTGTTTCTTTGTTTTCTTGTGTTTTCTTCTGTTTTTCTTCGTCTTTTTGCTTGTTTCTTCGTTTGAGGTTTGTTTTCACCTGAAATTACGTTTTATTATGATAAGTAGCCTTTATGATATGTTATTAGATAGAAATTGCAGTTTTTAGAGATTATTAGATGCTGAAAAGATGTATATTTCTATGTACATCAATGTTGAAAGTGATAAGACCGAATTGGATTCACAAAGGGTTAATTTATACCCATCGTAATAAACGCTCCCTTCTGACTAACAGAGGAAAGAGAAAAAACGCGGACCATGGGATGATCGACACGTCAGGCGGGAGATTCGAAAAAGCGTGACAAGTTGTCAAAGAAAGGCGTTACACACATCTTGTCAACCGTCGTTTAAAATTTATCTCTCCGCCACGTCACCAGTGTTATCCAAGATACACAAATTCAAAATCCAAAAGGAAAAATATCTTGCAAAGATATTATCAAAGTAAATTTCTTTCCATTATAATATTCACAAGTGATTACAAAATTGTGGAAAAGAAACTGCAAAAGCCTAGATCCTAAACCTATCTACGGGTTAGGAACAGAAGTGCCTTCTGGAGCATTTGGAGCCTCGTCCTCGGACTCCTCATATTCATCTTCGATATAGACGCACAATTGTTTCACGACGTCTTCATTCAAAGCAATCTCCGGAAGCATATTTTCCAACGGCAAGACAAGATTATCAAACACTTGAACCCGCATGTCCAACTCTTGTTTCGCGTCAAGGCGATGTAGCGGGTGGCTCTCAATAGACCTTCCAGATTGGGCAAACGCCAAACCTTCGTTGAAGCCTCCCACTCGCCCAACTGCCTTAGCAGCAGCCGTCAAGTTAACAAAGCAGTCAGTGAGCTCTCTACTCTTTTTAACATAATGAATGACCTAACAACAAAACATAAAAGACATGTCAGCACAAAGATAGAAGTACACGGATAGAATAAATATGAAGAAATCCTACCGAACTCAGACCACGGTTGAGGAAGTATTGTCTCTCTCGCTCGGCATGCTCCGCTCTATCACGAAGTCCCTGTAATTCGGCGGAGGCATGGGTACGCGCTTCAGTGTGAGATTGCAAGAGGGAGTCATATACATACTGCATATCAACAATAGTTTTATCTTTAAGCTCAGACTGGTCCCCTTGCAATCGTAACGCCTCCTCGAGCTCTTGGATTCGGGCATTTTGGCGAGACACTTCGTCCTGAGTCCTCGCCAATTCATCTTTCTTCCTTTGGGTCTCAGCTCGGGAAGCCTCGAGAGTGTTGTTAGACCTCTCGCAAGCTTCCTTCCAACCTTGAGCAGCAGCAGCACTCAGGTCCTGCTCAGCTTTAAGTGCGGCTTGAGCATCAATCAGCTTCCACCTAGCCGGACCCACCGCCTTTACGTTGCTCCTCAGCATATGCCTCTGCGGCCTTAACGGCCTCGGAAGCCGCACTCAGCTTTCCACCCATTGTACGCCACTCCCGCAAGATCTTTTTGGTTTGGGCTACAGTATTAGCCAAAGACACAGATAAACCAAAGTGAAGATCATCGCGAGACGGTCCCGAAGATCTGTCATTTCGGCAGGAGGCACGCAGTGCTTCACAAAATTCATACACGTTTCAGGATTGGTAAAACGTGACCCATTGATAATATCCCATGGTGGGACAAACAAATCAAAATCCCCTCCTAATTGCGCATCCCCGTAATACTGGGAGCTTGAGGTTTCACGTCGTATAGGCATCGAGAAGGATTGTGGGGGTGCACCTTGCGTGGACCCACTCCCGGCTTCATGGACGGACGGTCCAAACAGCGAACTCCTCATCACATTAGTAGTCAAAGGTGATGGGGAAAATTGCTCAGTAGAAGGATGAAAAGGAGACCCATGTACCAAAAACCCCGGCCTCGTCAATGACCGGGTTATCTTCCCTGTTACCAGTAGCAACCCCAGCATCAAAAAGATAATCCAATGACTGATCGGATGCTGGTAACAAATTGGTCTTCTCCACCTGCGTCGCGGTAGGAGGAGTAACAGGTTTGTCCTCAACCACCTTCTCTGAGGAAAGGGATGGTTGTTTTTCAACAATAGGAGTAGGCGTGCTTAGCTTCTCAACCACGTCGTCCTCCACAATTAACGGGTCTACACAAGAAATTCGCAATCAGATCCAGACGTTAAAAGAAGTTAAAATTTTTTGCAAAAGAAACTCACCAATCAATGTTCCCAAACGTTCCGCAAGACTAGGCCCAGGCTTCCTTGAGCGCCGGGTTCGCGGTTTCTTCGTTTTTGATCCTTTTCCGGCATCCGCGGTACTAGTACCCGCGTCACTTGCCTGAGAAGCTCGGAGAGATCTCTTCCGGTATAGTTCTGCCAACAAATGTGACACAGACGAAGTTTCAGGAGCGTCATCCGAGCTTTCTCCCTCGGAAGCGGTAGAATCGTCACTTAAAATAACGATTGTTCCATCCGAGGTTAGCACATTGAGAGGAGGAAGGTTCAAAATATACGCACCTGTTTCAAAGATAGTATCCGAAAAAATCGGCTCGGCTCGCACCTTTACAAGAAAAAGGAAGTACTTAGCAGTCCTCTCAAGGACAGGTATCCACTTAATATCGCGAATAGTCTTCCCCACACACCCCTTTTCATCATACAGGGCGTTAAGCATGGATCCGAAACCTGAAAAATAAACAGGCTCAACGAAAGAAAGTTGTAAAATTACGGCCGTCCGGCTCAACGAAAACAGGCTCCATAGCAGGAGCAGACCATAGGCGGCTCATCCCCGCCCAGACAAGGGCCTCCTCAGCAAGTACCCGCATTGGCGTTAGCGGGACAATTAGTTGGCGGACCCAGTCATGGTTCTCATGAACGGCCGGAGTAAGGTCAATTAAAGGCTCGTTGCCTGACAGACGAACCATAACCTCCGGCACCACATCCTCCGATATCCAGAAGAACTTCTTCCAATCTTTGGATATTGTCTCAACCTCACGCCCAAAAGCCCTGTCAGTCGACGAATGACAACTAAACCACCCATTCTGACGGGTTATTTTGTAGAATACGGCGAACTAGTCCAGCCGAGGTACCATTTCATGAGCCATACATACGAACTCGAAGTGGAGAATTCGCATGACGGCACGTGGGTGAAGTTGAGACAAGTGAATCCCAAACACCTTCACCACCTTCATAAAAAACTTCGTGACGGGAAGGCGGAAGTTTCCCGACACAAAGTAATCAGCATATAATGCCATCTTTCCGGGAGGGGGGAAACTGGCAATAGAACCGGCAGAAGGGAATTCCGACCCCCACTCCGGTGGAATACCATAAGCTTCAATAAGTTTTTGATACTCATCTTGATCCCACTTCACCTCTATCTCATTAACTTCTGCCATCGTGCTAGTCATAAACGTCGAATGTCTGGTATGATGATAAAATCAAACGAATATGCAGAGAGTTTCAGAAAAGGGAAATAAGAGAGTAGTAAAAAATACAAAGACAACAAAGCTTCAAAAAGAAGTTAACTTCCCCTATATATACTCATCGCAATTAATGCGATGGAATATGAACAGTGAAGAGAGAAAAATTCGACCAACAGATACTCGCCACGTCACGCGAGAAAATTCGAAAAAGTGAAAAAGTTGTACAGTCGAGTACAGTTGCAGCCGTCACAGACGTCTTATCACCTGCACACGTGTCTGCAAGCTGTCAACTTGTCCCTTTTTCATAGTTATCCACAACAAACAGAAGATATTTTCTACCAACTTATAAAGAATAAAACCCCCCAAATACACATTAAATCCAAAATTTCACCCGCATAAAGTACTTCACGCGGAAGAAACACTGGACTGGGGGGACTTATAGAGGTAGGGTACTGAAAAGTCCCAAATACCCTTAAGTAATACATGACCTCTCAACCAATCAATAAAGGACACCTGACAACGGTATAACCGTGCACATGGCCAGTGTTGCCCATCAACCTATATCAAAAGGACGCGTGTCCAAATCGTTTTGGCTCAAAACCCAATCCCAAACTCATTTTATCTAACTCATTTCTCATCCCATTCTTCATCTCATCCTTTATAATTATGTGTGGGAAGTTTGCAAATTATAGGGTGAGACGTGAGTAATCATGAGTGTAAATTATAGGGTTGAGAGAAAAATATAGTCATTTTTTGTAAATTTGAGGAAACATTTGGGGAATATTGTTTGCCCCGATTTGTTTGTTAATATTTGTTGGATTGATTCATTGATTGTAAGTAGAGGAAAGAGAAAACTGTAATGTAAAAGATACAAAAAAATATTAATTAATTGAACATGAGAGAAATATAATGTTTTTTAATGTAATTAAAGAGATATGAATGAGGAATGTGATGAGAATGCTCTGAAAATACCAAATTTTCCAGTTTTGAGTTTTTTTCTGGATATTTTTTAAATATAGATTAGAATTTAAAAAGATTGCACTTTTAGATGTATTTTCAAGCAATCTTATAATATTAATCAGGTATTTAAAATATCCGGTTACGATTAATGTTTTGGAGTATTACAGAATACAAACCAGGTCTAGTTCGGATTCAAGTTTCAGAACCAAATACATTCTCTATCTCTACCTTACAGGTAGAGTCACGTACAGGTACAAATATCAAAACAGCAGATAAAATCCGAACCAAACATAAAAAAACCTGTAACCAGTTTTTTACCCACATTTTTAAAATTCGAACTTGTGGCTCACACTATGTGTATTGTATTGAAAGAAAGTGAAACTCGGTATCAAAACCAATACCCAAACATTATCCAATTTGAACGCTAATACTCTGAACTGAAACTGATTCCATAGCCAGAACTGGTTTTTCCAATACTCAAAACCAAGTGTTTCAAATACCCAATCAATACTCAAAATTAACCGAAAAATACCTCTAAAAGTGCTACACTTTAAATATTCATTCCAAACCGAAAAAATACATACAAAATACATAAAAAAACCTAAATAAAGGGTTTGTTCAATACTCAGAGATAGAGATGAGCAAAATCAGTACAGGTACCGATTGGTACCAGTACCAGTTCCAAAGCTTTAAGTTTCATGATAGGTATGGTACCAATACTAGTACGGCACATGTATTTCCCAATTTTTTACCTTCGGTACCGGTATAATTACGGTACCAAAACAAATATTTCAGTACCAGTACCAAGAATTAGCGAATTTCATGATCAGGATTTTCAATACCAATACCTGTCAATACAGGTACTGTACCGTGCTCAACCCTACTCATAGATAGGGTACTCAAATACCTGGTTCTATAGAACACCTAAACACAATACATAGAGTACGGTTTTTAGAGACAATACCCAGACACAGACCAGGTATTTCTAATACCCGGTCATACCCAAACCCAATCCAATAACCAAAACCAGGTATTTAAAAACCAAATTTGCGCACCTCTACATAGGTGAAGAACCTTATGTATTCACTCACTTAATCTAATAGTCTATTATCCCAGTAAACTTTAAACCTCAACAATCTATTAGCCCAGCAAACAATTGGCATACCAAAACAACTAAACCTAAACGGTAGTCCACAGTTTCTGCTTGACCACATTGCCGTCACTATGAATCGTCATTACATATTTCGCTATGATGTATTCTCAGTTACTAGTTTAGTTGAACATGTTATACATCGCTAGAATAATAATATTTTAGGTCACACCATTAAAAAAGCCTATGGGGAAAAATACATGCCAGATAAAAACCATACTTCTACAGACTAGAAAAAATCAAATATGGAGGCGTGCGTAACCCTAATCTATAATCAAATTAGGGCTTTAAACACCACCAATTAAATATAAATTTTAGGAGAGGCGATTTATACAGCAATACAAATCACTGCGTATTAGTATGGGGCCAAACTCCTTTTTTACAAAATAACCATCAATATTAATAAAATAAAATAAAATAAAATCAATTAACATATAAAGAAGTTGCTCATATTCTATGGGTGAAAATGTCTATCATGCCATTGCTATGACATTCAGAACGAGGAATTTTTTATAATCATTGCAACCAGCAATAAAACATTAAAAACTGAATCCATTTTTGTATAAAAATAGAAAAATAAAAGAATAAAATTGGGGGTTTTTGATGGGCGGATGCTCATATTCTATGGGTGTAAAAGAGTCGATCATGCAATTCTGATACAAATCTTTCATTTTATAATCACTGCAAACCGCTATCAAAATTGATAATAAAAAAAACTGTAAAAACGAATCGAAATTGAAGTGAACTTAACAGAAATTGTAGGTAAAGAGATGACTAGTAGTGGATTTGAAGAAAGGCGGCTGATTGGTGTGTTTGGTGGTGATGAATGAGTGACGAGATGAGTATGTATATATATAAGGCGGATGATAAGAGGCGCCGTTCCGAAACCCTAATTTCATACGATATGATGAACAAGTATATTTGGGGTTATAAATAAATAATGGTTTTTCTAGTGGGGCTTTATTGTAAAGTTTAATTGTTAAGGGTTGATTTTCAGCTTCCATTGTTCATGTTATTTCTTCGTTAAGTACCAATGAGTTTTAACTTTTAAGAGAAAGTGAACATTTGATGAGGTTATTACATAGCCTTAATTTTGAATCTTATCCTAAATGAGTTTTATTGCATCAGCCTTTCGTTGGTCGGTTTATCCAAAACTGGAGACTGCAGGTTTGGACTATCAAACGTTGTCTGCGATCGCGGGCGTATGATGTTGCATTTTGTCAATGGATTACCCTGGATGACCGGACATTAGTCGTTCATCGTTAAAAACAATTTTCATGATAAGTATTTGATTTAATCATCTAAAAAACCACCAATGTTGTGATTATATATTGTTAACATCTCAAACACCAATTTACCTATAAAATTCTTTTAATATCAGTTTCATTCAATTATTTTACTGTCATTTTTTATTTAAGAATCATTTAACCGTAAACCCTTGTTTTGATCGGTTCCTTCGTATTTGAATTTGATAGCATGAATTAAGTATGCATTTTTATTGTTTTAATAAAAGTTCGTCTCATTTTAAGTTTTGGTTGATTGTTTACAAATCGTATAGTTTTTGCAATATTATTACGAAGTCTAAACATATGCTTTCGTGTAACATCGTGAAATTTCGAGTTCAAAGTATCAACTTTTCAAAGTCTAGGGACTAAAATTGCCAAATGTCAAACTTGAGGGTTAAAAATGAAAATTCTGTTTTTTGACCCATCGCGCTACGCGATGGATCAAAAGAGACTCCCATCGCGTACCGCGATGGGGTGTCTGACAAATTGTGACACGTGTGCCACGTGGCACACGATAGCACTATGTGCTGCCACGTGGAGCGGTGCCTGCCACGTGTCAACACGTGGCAGGTCTACCTGTGAGTCAGCAGACCTATATCGCGGTATGCGATAGGTCTGCTCAGGGACCTATCGCGTACCGCGATGGGATCCAAAAATTAGCCTATAAATAGCAGCCATGGGGTGTTCATATTTTCACATCCAAGCCTGCTCTCCCTTCTCTCTACTCTCTCTCTAGAATATACCTCGAAGTTCGTACTTTGTTTCCTCGATAAGCGTGCCACGATCCCTCGTTTGTGTATAATGTTTCCTCGAAGTACGTGCCACCCTCCACCCACATACCAAGAAGGTGTTTGGCGTAATGATGACGAATCTCGTAAAGCGTGTCGACGAGTGTTGAAGTTGGCATTATCGTTTGACGACCAAAGAGATCAAGCGGCGTTGGAGTGCTGCTCAAGTCCCTATGATTTCTAAACGCCAACGAGGTTAGGCGTAACGACAATTCAATATAATATAACATTGTGTTCAAGGCTTTGGCCTTAAGTCGAGATTATAATCGATACCTCGATAAAAGAAAAGAAAACATAACAAAGAAATGAATAAAAGAATGAATATTGAATATTGTGATTACATATATATGTGTGTAAGTATATATGTATATATTCTTTGTTATGAAAATATTATTTAATGAATAAAGAGTATTCTTAAATAATAAAAGAAAATGATTACGTTTCTTAGAGAAGAAGAAACGTCGGGTTTTTATTATAAACTAAAGGTTTATAATTTACTTTTAAACTAAAGGTTTTTAAGTAAAAGAAAATGAACTAAAAGTTCATCGAGGATTGATATAAGACTAAAGGTCTTAAGCCGGATCGTGTATCCGACTAACAAATGTTTATACTCGTACTATATGTACGAGATAAAGAAGGGAAAGACCCTTGAACGGTGAGTGAAGCCGATCCTAAAGAGACAAAGTGAATACGCCCCCAAACTTTTAAACTTGTTTTCAGATGAGTCAAACTTGTTATATGAAATTGTTTACAAGGAACTATGGGTTCCTAAAACCGTTATAACTATAGGTATGAACCTAGCCCTCAGGCTGTGGTATACGTATGTCTGGATCCTTACATAGGTGGTACTATGCGATGTATGGGCATGATCGCACCACCCTTGGTCATAGGACGGTCTCCTGCAGGGAGTACGACCTTATGTGTATATTTACGAGTACTTAACTAAGTCGAACGCTGCGGTGTTTGCTGAGGTGACCTAGAGTAGAGGCTCAAGTTTATAATGTGTTATTTAACTTTGTTATTCCTAAGCCACGTTGGGCTGAGACAGGCGTAGTCTCTAGGGGTAATAAAGTAAAAGAAATTATTTTGCGTCATCGTGTTCACCAACATTCGTTGCTGACGTATTTTATTACATTTTGCAGGTGAACAAGTTTAGCACTTGGAGTGACGAAGTGCTTATATATCTGATGGCTCGAATTTTATTTTATATAAACATAAATGGTGGTTTGTAAACATAAACAAGTAATCTTTTGTTAACAACTCTAAATGGGTGTCTTGTAATCCCGTCTTTAAATGTATATATAAAAGTTATGTTTTGGTCCTTGAAGTTTATAAATCTTCCGCAAACTAACGCAACTCTGATTTATTTACAATATTGATACCAACTGTTGGGTCACACTCCTAGGCCTAAGATGGGGTGTGACATTTCGTTTTCCTAAATTTACCCCAAACAAATACACAATTAGTTAATACCTAAATTAAGTCAACTTGTTTGCTAATTCATACAACCAAAACTCAAAGATAAGTTAAGAATAAGAAGGGGGGGGGGGATACCTTGGTGTCCTTGACGAACAACGAATTCAAACACCCGTCCTTCATTTCATCATCAATTTATAGGCTAATCTTGTATTTTTAGTTGCTCTTTCCTATTTAGTGTTCACACTAACAAATCAATATTGTTGCAAATGAAAAAGAATCAACAATCTCATTAGTCATCTGTTCCCCTAATACGTCTAATTTCCAGAACTAGATACACAATCACCAAGATCATAAGTTTCATTTATCATATTTTATAAATAGCAAACTTAACTAAATTATAAAAAACTAGAGTTTAACACGCTACTACTTAGCTAAATCTTATTTCATAGACGAACTTATAAGCAAATTATATCTCGTGCTCAACAGTGTTAGAGTACAAGCTACTCGCTAACGTGGTTGTTTATCTTATTTGGCCTTGAGCTCTTTGGTATTTTATACTTGTAACAACTAGTGAGGCAATCTATTTGTCACTATGATCTTCCATGTTTGTACAAGATATGTACATAAACTTTTTTCTTTTTCGTAAAACATATCGGGTGATTTAAACTCAATTCATTTCTACCCACGGGTCATGGTCAACTTAATGCCAAAGTTATAATGTTTGTCTTTAGTATTTGATTTGATCAAGTCTTTCTTTCTTTTGGAAAGAATACTGACAAATGACAACTTTGGCATTCTCTTATTGATACGGCTCTTGATTAAAACATAATTTCAATCAATCATACCTAGTGAAGTTCCACTAATAGTATAGCTATAAGTAGGGTATGGGGAGGGTGGGATGTAGGCACACCGTACCTCTATCCACATGAATAGAGAGGTGGTTTCCAGAGAGACCCTCAGCTCTAAAATACATATGTATGAAGCAATACAAAGGAGATCAACGTTCAACAGTAATAGTAATAATAATAATAATAATAATAATAATGATGGTGACAATAATAGTAATAACAATAATAATAATAAATATTAATACTATTTATGTAGAGAGAATATTATTATGGTGTGTGCTTAAAATAAGGTAAATAGAGGCTCTAGGGTATTCTTTTCTCCCTAAAAATCCTTAACTTTAATTCTAATTTTTCAAGAATTCATATCCTTAACTTTAATCCTTAACTAAACATAATTTATTAAATGAAAATGAAAATGAAAAATTAAATAATTTATCAAACAATCACTGTCGTCCGTCAAGTGTCAACAAAGCCGTCTAAGGTTAACTTCACAATCCTTTTGTAGTATTTAAGTTGTTGATCATTGTATGTATATGGACCAAATAAAATTCATTATTTTATGCATAATAATAAATATTAAGCCTAATTTTCTTCTTTGGTCGTTAAAGAGGGGCATATTGACAAAGTGACCAACTCGTAGATGAGCTTTTAGGAACATGTTAATTCTAACTTGAAATAAATTTATAAAATACTAATCAAGTTTCAATATTGTTACACTAGTCATTTGTATTTTTTTTTTTCTAACACATGTCGTTTAAGTTTCAATATTTTGAAATTTCCTTATAAACGTTAAAGAATTATAAAATCAAGTGATGTAAATGAAAAATATATACACTTGGTTATTATTATTATTATTATTGTCAATTTGACATAAACACTTCTGCACACAAAATTAAAACTAGTCCAACTTTAGCTGCCCTCGTGCCCTATATTAGTTGGTGGTCTGATTTAATTAATTTCTCATATTTCACACGATACATGAATCCTAGAAAGTCTAGCCGTAGACTAAAATAAATTATATTGTACTACTGTTCTTTAAAGATGTCTATTGAATTTTTGGAAGAAAGAATGTTTATCATGTAAAATGTTTTTATAAATAAAAGATAGCTTTTGATGCGATACATTTTAATTGAAAACTTTTGTATCAACCACATATTTAATACGATCGAGTAAAAAAAACAAAGAAAAAAAACGTGAGTCAAAAGTTAATATAAAAACACTCACATAGTTTAATGTAATTGTCAAAACATAAATCATAGAACCTTTGATTTTTTATCGCGTTTAGACATGCATAAATAGACTGCAACATTTCAAGCCGGTTATCTTTTCATAATTTGACCATTTTTTTACGTTGTTCTTTATTCATATTTATTTGTATAGAGTAATTAAATATGGAATGAAATGAATAAGTAATGGAATTGATAAGGGACTAGGATGCATCATTACTATTTCATTTTGTTGTATAGTTAACATATTATAATGAAATAAACCATTACTTTTTATTGTTTGGTAGACAAAAAATAAAATTTACCAAAATAAAAAATGATAACGACGGGGGTGGTGGAGGTGTTGACGGTGGTGGGGGCGGCAAAACAAGTGTCAATGACGATGGTCGTGGCGGTGGCCATGTGGTGGTAGTGGTGGTTAGGTTGCGGTGTTGAGAAAGTAGAATGAAGGTTGAATGAATGAAAAGAAAATTACATGTTGGGGATGAAAAAGGTTTTGATAGAATGAAATGATGGTGGCGGCGGTAAAACCGATGTAAACGGCAATGGTCGTAGTGGTGGTAGTGAAAGCGGTGGCCAGGTGGCCATGTGGTGGTCAGGTTGTGGTGTCGAGAAAGTAGTATGAAGGTGAAATGAATGAAATAAAAAAAGCACCTGGTGGGGATGAAATGGTTTTGATAAAATGAGATTACTCGTGTAATATACGATTGCATTCAACCAACCAAACGCCCTTAACCAACCAAATGGTCTGTTACATTTCACCTTTTTTGTTCTTTCAACTTTCAATTTTGTTTCTAAAGAATGAGAAGTTACAAATTTGATCAGACTGATAATCATGATAAGCAGACAATGCAAAGTGTGAAAGCATTGTGCAATATGGATGTAGAAATTTGAGATTGATTCAAGAGCATCTGGAATTCAAGGCAAATAAAAACTAGAGGCAAATATCATTTTGGTTATCTTTTGATTCATATGAAGAGCACAAAATAAAGTTTTTAACAATTTTAAGAACACAAAGAAGACTTTGGAGGAATTCTTTTATTTGGATTAAAAAGAGGACGAGATTTAGATATCCATATTAGAAAATACCATTGTACTTTTAATATTGGCTTATAGTTTTTCTTTCATAAAAAGTCTACTATCTTGCTAGCGCTACGTTTTTTCTTAAATAAATATATTTTTTCGTAAAACAAAAATGACATCTGTCACCCAACCTTACGAAACCGCAACAACTCCAACAACCCAACCTTACGAAACCGCAAGAACTCCAACAATCCCATCATCGTTTATGCTTTAGGATTTCTTCAAACCGAACACCCTCTTTAAAGCGATATAAATCAAACGCTCTTTGGTTTAGGATTTCTTCAAACTATACATCTCACGTGTTCATGACTTTATGCATATGTGCATTTATTAGTAGTAGAAATAAAACATTAAGTGTTTTTTAGTTGAACACATGTATATTTATATACACACTCGGGCTCAAATGAATACCATAAATATTAAGAAAAGAAATGAACCCTTTCTTTAGATCATATTTGAATGAATGAATAATAAAATTCTTTGGTCCGCTCAATAATGACGTTAAGTTAGTTTCAAATTATTTCTCTATATATGTGTGTAAGAGAGAGATTACATATCTCCCTTTAACAGGTCAGAATTCGAACAAACATGTTGCAAGTAGAATCCGTTTGTTTGTTTTGGGTCCCTTTAGCCATCTCACGTGAACCTCGTCCCACACTCAACATAAAAATATATGTATATTTATCATATCTATTAATATACTATTATTAGCTTATCTTACTATATTTCTCAGTGGTTACAACAAATAATAATTGTAATTGTATTATAGATGCCATTATACATGCCTTTTTTTTGTTTTTTATACCACATGTGATTGTTATAAAAAATTCAATTCTATCAAACTTTATTTTCAGCTTTACACGGGATCAACAGTATTTTATTTCGATACGTGTCTAATTCACACCTAACATCATAAACAAACCAATGGTTAATAATTATTATGAAAATAAATCCATATTTAAAAAGGAAAATGAAATAGCCAAGTATATGAAGAAAGAAACATTAATAATCAAACTTTAGTATTGTTTTATTAATGGAAGTCTTAAAATTTAAAATCATTTAAAGTAAAAAAGATTATCGTTGCCATTACCACCGTTACTACCATTTTTATAGCCAGCGTTGTCACCTCGATCGTTAAGAGTGGGTCATTGATGTAGCTAATGAAGTCATTTGACTACTTTTTTCTTCTCTAAAGCAACTGATCTAAACTAAATCTTTTTTAATCGAACCAAATTGATTCTTTATTAAACATGATTAATCACAATCCGTGACCATTTTAGAAAACTTAGTCTTAGCTATTTATGAAAAAGCTTCACAATATATTAAAAAATAAAAATGTAAGTGACAAACTCACAAACATGTATTAATGTTTTTATATAAAACTGAAAACAATATTTCATATGAGAAACAAAACCCGTGTACCAAGTCAAGCTTGTTTGTTAGTTCTTTAACTTCTATGCATACTTTTCTAACGTTAACCCAACTTTCACTTCAATATTCTATATATCTTCAACTTTATTCCCTTCATTCCCAACTAACCCTTTTTCCAATTTTCTATATATTCATCATCAAAAACAAACTCTATACATTAGTTTCCAAACATGAACACACATGGAAATATTCCCTTCTCATGGGAAAACCGGCCCGGGGTTCGAAAAGACAATCGTCATGATAACCTAGTTGAAGACGGGTGGATGGAGGCCGTTCATGACAACTCCTCCACCGAGAAAGAGACAAGGGTGGTGGTTCGCAACAACTCATCCACCAAAGAAGGGCGGCTGCCATCGCCACCTTGTGAGAACCTAAACAAAGCTACATGTCATGATCTAGCACTCCCTCTTCCTCCATGTGTTTTTCAACCTCACTTGAGAAGTAGTTCAAGAAGAAGCAACAAAGATTATGACCCTTTTCTCATGGCTTACAAAGAGTGTACCAAAAGCAATAAAAAAGGTAGCTTGATGAAAAAAACCTCTATTTTTGGATCTTGTAAGTATTCTTGTAGCGTGAGGGATGATAATATTGTGAGGGTGTCTCAGATTCCTCCTGTGTCAAACCACGACCGAAAAAAGAATCCGGTGGATTGATCATCAAACCTCTCAAACACCACATGCTGAGCACAATTTATAATTTACCTGATCTCATTGGTTAGCTGAATATTGATGGGTCTCGTGAGTTTTCTGGTAACGTTTATCATGGTTACCATAAAAGGTGTAGAAATTTGATGTTCTTGCTAAACTACAAACAACTGTTTAGCGACGATTAAGATCATGTTGGTCTTAACCATATTTAGTATGTTCAATACCAAGTTAACCGGTTTCAGGTCGGGTTTGATTTCCAGCCTTAACCGCTCTCGATGCTTAAAAGTTGGTGTGACCAAGATCATTGAGTCTGTTCTTTGTATGTATTAAAGTATAATGCCATGTTATATCAACTAGTTTCTTCATTCGTGTAAGACACAACAAGTCTAAAACTTGTATTCAAATATAGAATATTTCAACTGTTGTATAATATTGCATAAAGGTATTTGTTAGATAACTATTAATAGAATTATATATTTCACGTAACTGAGTCAATCGTTACTTACTATGATAAGTTTTGTTTAAAAGAATAACCATATAATAAAAGATGTGAGTAATAAGATAATACGTCGATACCTATTTAAGAAGTTGGTTGGTTACGTAATAATACATGTGGAAAAGTTTATCAAAATAAAGGTGTCTAAAAGGATATCATTTAAGGCTTTATAAGGGTGGTCGGACTGGCACCTGCCAGAAATCCAATCATCAGCCAACAACTCACCACCAACGACAACCCAAAGCCCCTTACCTGTAAGTGTCCCAAGTGGCCAAGTCTCCTAAAAAGTAAATATTATTTATGTAAATATGGGTGTACAAAATGTTTTACCGACTGTACGTTAATCGCAAAAAGTCATTTGCAACTGAAAACAGAGTCCTATATGTCAAGTTGTTTTAGTAGTGTCAAATCGTTTGGTTGATTTTAGTCATAATGAATGTATGACTTGCGTTTTTAAAGTGGGGGTAGTTTAATTTTCATAACCTTTTATAATTACTTAAAAAAATGGGAAATAAAAATATAAATAAAGAAAAGAAAAAGTATGCAAATGAGATTGTGGCAATAAACTTTTCAACCTTACAATCAAAATCAAAATCAAAATCAAATTGAGTAAATATAATTTGATACTATCTTACCCTTATAATTCATTCCCTAACGTCCACGGCTCGATTAGGCTTAAGGCTAAATCAAAATAAACCAGAAATGTTCACTAACTAGACAATCTCAGACGATCGGTTTTTATTAACAAGTATTTTCGCCTAACTAAATGCATGTTTGTTTCCTAACTTTCGTTTTACAAACCACTATTTTCATAGAACCAAGTATGCCTACCAAATTTAAGCATATGTATGTATTGAGTGGCAAAAGGTCCTAACAAGACAAATAAGGAAATTATATAGGGTTATACTTCAATTGCCTATGTTATACGGAACCAATAATTGTGCCATCAAGATGACACAAACACAAAAGATGAAGGTAGCAGAAATGAGGATGCCGATATAGATGCGTGAACACACAAATGTAAAACCGTATAAGATATGGAGTCCCTTGTGAAAAGTTGGGTGACATGTATCTCGGATACAATAAGGAAGGGATGTATAGATGGTTTAGGCATATGCTAAGAAGGCATATGACACTTTCATTAATCGTGGAGACCTTTATTGTGGAGGGAAAGAGGGGGTAAAGGAAGACCCAAATCGACATTTGATGATCGGGTCACACATGATTTGTTAGAACTCCATCTTTCCCGGGACTTGAGAGTTATTAGAGACGAAGGATAAAGATTCTGAAATTTTAGGGAGACATGCATACTTTTGTTGTAGATTTATCCAAAAGGGTTCTTATTTTGTACACTAAACCTTTTATGTTTTACTTTCCTTTGCCATATGCATATGTTTGCATTGACGTACATGCTTTTAGCGGTGCATGTAAAAACTTTTAAGAATGTACATACTATTATTTTTGTTTTTATTCTACCGACTATTTCGTCTGTCAATTTAATAGCATTTTCACTACTTATGTTAACCACTACCATTACCATCAATATCATCCATCTTATTTTGTTTCCCTTAAAACACATTTTTCCGTTTTAAGGTTTACTCCATTATGTCAAGAAAGGGAATTCTTTTCAAGTTGGTGATCTTAACGAGTGCAACTTCTCTATTTTATGAAATAAAACATATATATTATAAAAAAATGAGTAACTTATGTGTTTACATTATTTATCATCTTTTATAAGATACACATATAGCCATTCAATTTAATGGTCTTTGTTAGGGGTGAGCAATAATCGAATCGTTAACCAAAATCGAACCGAAGACTGATGAAACCGAACCGAAATAACCGAAAACCGAATTAACCGAACCGCACCGAACTCATAATTTTTTTTTCATATTTTCAAGCATTTTTCCCTCTGTTTCATGTATTATATGTATTAATGGTTTAATATTATCATTTTCATGTATTTATATCTTTATTTCATGTACTAATATCCCAATTTCATGTATTTATATCCTTTTTTTTCATGAAATTTTACATTCATTTCATGTATTTAAAATTTTAAATATTCATGTACTTTTAAACAAAATTTTAGCATAAGATTGATATCGGTTATTAACGAACCGTACACACTACACACACCTAACCTTCATTTCATAATTACATCAAACAAACGAAACAAAATCGACACCAAAACGTAGCAAAGAGGCGCTCGTATACCACAATCCAATATCCGTCGCACCACCGCTGACCTGCACCACCCAACGGCTAATTACACCTTCAGTTAGGGTTTATTAGATCCACTTCTTCCTTATGTGCCTCAATGGATAATAATAATAATAATAATAATAATAATAATAATAATAATAATAATAATAATAATAATAATAATAATAATAATAATAATAATAATAATAATAATAATCCTCCCAATCCCGCTTCACAGGTAATTCAATTTCCGTATTCTTATTTCATTAAACCCTAATTCCTCATTTCGTATTCTTCATACGTATCTTTCTGTTCTGTTTAGCTTTGGATTGTTATTATCTTAATTGTTGGAGGTGTAATGTTATGTAATCACACGCATAACACCTTTTTTAAGGCTTTTTAATACAAAATTTATAATCATTCATTCAACTTTGAGGGCGCGTTCGTTTCACAGAATCCGTGGGAATTCAAAGGAATTGGAATTAAAATCCAATGACATGGGTGTTCGTTTCATTGGGCTTGGAATCTTAATTCCATTTTGGTGTGTTCGGTTGACAAGGAATTGGAATTGGAATTCAATTCCTTCAAATTCCTTTCAAAGGGATTCTAAATCCTTCCATCATGTGAAGGAATTCAAGTAAATTTGATGGAATCTTCAATTGGGAAACTAACATGGTCGCGTTCGGGTCGACATTTCGGGTGTGTTCACATTCAGGTCGACGCTTCGAGTCTTAGTGCTTTCAGCTCAGTGCTCCGGGTCGGGTCGCGTTTGGGTCAACGCCCCGGGCCGGGTCGCGTTCGGTTCGGCGCCCCGCGTCAGCTTGTGTTTGGTTTGACGCCAGGGTCAGTTCGGCTCAACACGACCCGGTCCGCCGACGCCCCGGCCATTTCATGGACCAAAACGAAAACAAAGAATAGAAACCGAAATGAAACGAAACCGAACTAACCAAAACGAAACAGAAAAAAACATAAACCAAACAAAAAAAACTAACCAAAGGTCCAAAATAAAAGTTAAACCGAACCGAGTAAACCGACTGAAATGAAACAAAAAAAGGGAATCAAACAAAACGAAACAAAAAATTAAACCCGAACGGAAACGAAACACAAAAAAAACGACATAAACGAACCAAAAAAACCGAAACGGGCGGAAACCAAAAAAACTGAATAAAATAAGCAAAAAACGAATTTGAACCAAACATAAACCGAATAAAAAACATCATAAACGAACCAAAAAAACCAAAACGGGCCGAAACCCAAGAAAATGAACAGAATTAGCCAAAAAACGAACTTGAACCAAAAAGAAACCGATAAAAACAAACAAAAAAAACTGACACGGGCCGAAACCCAAAAAACTGAACAAAATAAGCAAAAAACGAACTTGAACCAAACAGAAACCGAAAAAACATCAACAAATCAAAAAAACCGAAACGGGCCGAAACCCAAAAAAATGAACAAAATAAGCAAAAAAAACGAACTTGAACCAAACGATAACCGAAAAAAAACGAACCAAAAACACGAAACGGGCCGAAACCCAAAAAACTGAACAAAATAAGCAAAAAAAACGAACTTGAACCAAACATAAACCGAAAAAAACAACATAAACGAACCAAAAAAAACCGAAACGAGCCGAAACCCAAGAAACTGAACAAGATAAGCAAAAAGAACGAACTTGAACCAAACACAAAACGAAAAAATTGAACAAAATAAGCAAAAAAAATAAGAACTTGAACCAAACAGAAATAGAAAAAACCGACTTAAACGAACCAAAAAAACCGAAACGGGCCGAAATCTCAAAAAACTGAACAAAAAAAAAGAAAAAAAACGAACTCGAAGAAAACAGAAAACGAAAAACCAACCTAAACGAACCAAAAAAATCGAAACCGAGCCGGAACAAAACCCAAAAAACTAACCAACTGAAGCAAAAAAAAACGAACCGAAATGAAACTGGAAAAAATAACGAAACAAAAAGAAACGAAAGCGGGCAGGGTCGGGTCGGGTGGAAGCGGTTCGGATCACCAGCGGGCCGGATCGTCCAAAAACGTTGTGGGTCGTCGGTAGAGTGGGTCAAACTTCAAAGTGATTGCCTCCGACTCATTGGCAACCAAACACGTTAGATGGAATTGAGATTCCAATTCCAGCACCATTCCTATGGGAATGTTTAAATTCCAATTCCAATTCCTTTAAATTCCAATTTCAATTCCATTCCATTCCGTGAAGCAAAAAAAAAACGAACCGAAATGAAACTGGAAAAAATAACGAAACAAAAAGAAACGAAAGCGGGCAGGGTCGGGTCGGGTGGAAGCGGTTCGGATCACCAGCGGGCCGGATCGTCCAAAAACGTTGTGGGTCGTCGGTAGAGTGGGTCAAACTTCAAAGTGATTGCCTCCGACTCATTGGCAACCAAACACGTTAGATGGAATTGAGATTCCAATTCCAGCACCATTCCTATGGGAATGTTTAAATTCCAATTCCAATTCCAATTCCTTTAAATTCCAATTTCAATTCCATTCCATTCCGTGAAACGAACGCGCCCTGAAAGTTATGAGTACTCTCAAGGTAGTTGAATTCGGTTTGGTTATAAGCTACCCTGGCTGCAGTGATTTGATCATTATTAGGTTTTAGAATCCTAACATAACAGCTCTATATGTGCATTCAGTCATGTTTTAGATTTTATTAACATCAAATAGATAGGTCTTTGATTCGTGTATTTAACGTATGTGCGTCTATGCAACGATGAAGTGATAGTGATTTTAGTGGAACACTTGGTTCTATTGTATAAAGTCACCTCTTTTTTTTTCTTTTTTTCCATGTAATTTTATAGTTTCTTGAACAAGTTTGTTTAATACTCCGTATTTTATTGTTGTTAATTGTTGACATTTTTCATTAAATTGGGCATTAGATAGAACTGAAGTTAACATATATTAATATATGTTATGATAAGTGATAAGTTTTGATATTTTTTTTGCTAAGTTTTACTTACTCCTTAGATAAGCTGAAGATAAAATACTTTTGTTTGTTCTTGTAGCAGGCGTCAAGTGTTGTTGATGCAAGACACGAGTCATCATCTGATTGGCTAGAATATCCTGCCGTTGATGGAAGAAGGTAAATCTTTTATCATTGTTTTTATAGTATGTGCAACTATTATTGTTGTTGCAGATATAAGTCTTTGTTTTGCATATGTTTGCAGATATTATTACAACAAGAGGACAAAACAGTCATCTTGGGAAAAACCTTTGGAGTTGATGACACCTTTGGAGGTATGCCATGTCATCAACAGTTTTGCTGTTTGGTAGTTTATTAAGAGCTTAGTTTACTGTTTACTTGCAAAACATGCCAATGAACCGATCAAGTTTTAGTCATCTTATTGATATATGTGAATATTAGCATTGATTTGATATTTTTATGAATGCTTATATTTTGATGTGACAGAGAGCTGATGCATCTACTGTTTGGAAAGAGTTCACAACTGCAGAGGGCAAAAAGTATGACTATCCATGCTCTAAACATTAATATAATTTCCAACTGTTTTTTATTTGATCTAAGTCATACTTGATGCAGATATTATTACAACAAGGATACGAAACAATCTAAATGGACAATACCAGAGGAATTAAAGGTTTTAACCATAACTTATTACCCTGCTATTATTAGTGTTACCAGGTCTAAACTTTTGTTTCTGTATGCTTAGCTGGCACGCGAACTGGCTGAGAAAGAAGCTTCGAAAGGGATTCAGTCTCCAGCCGCTTTAACACCTTCTGCACTTGATCAGGCTTCAGCTTCAGCCAGCTCAATTAATGAGTTAGTCATAAAAAGTCATTTGCAACTGAAAATAGAGTCCTAGATGTCAAGTTGTTTTAGTAGTGTCAAATCGTTTGGTTGATTTTAGTCATAATGAATGTAGACTTACGTTTTTAAAGTGGGAGCAGTTTAATTTTCAGAACTTTTATAATTACTGAAAAAAATGGGAAATAAAAATATAAAAAGAGAAAAGAAAAGGTATGCAAATGAGATTGTGGCAATAAACTTTTCAACCTTACAATCAAAATCATAATCATAATTGAGTACTATATTTTGATACTATCTTACCCCTTTAACTCATTCTCTAACGCCCACGCCTCGATTAGGCTTAAGGCTAAATCAAAACAAACCAGAAATGTTTAGTTACTAGACAATCTTAGGTGAACAGTTTTTATTAACCTGTATTTTCGCCTAACTGAATGCATGCTTGTTTCCTAACTTTTGCTTTACAAATCACTATTTTCATATCTTCATCCTCGTTCAGGCAAGAACCAAATATGTCTACCAAATTAGCATATGTATGCATTGTGTGATAAAATGTCCTAACAAGACAAATATGGAAAATATATAGGGTTATACTTCAATTGCCTAAGTTATGCGGAACCGGTTGTTGTGTCACCAAGAAGACACAAACACGAAATATGAAAGCAGCAGAGATGATGATGCTGATGTGGATACGTGGACGCACAAGGTAAAACCGAATAAGATACGGAGTCCTTTGTGAAAAGTTGGGTGACATGTATCTCGGATACAATAAGGGATGTTGAGATGGTTTAGACATATGCTAAGGAGGCATATGACAATTTCATTAATCGTGGAGACATTTACGGTGGAGGGGGAAGAGGGGTAAAGGAAGACCTAAATTGACATTTGATGATCGGATCATACGTGATTTGTTAGAGAAAAACCTAAGATCTTTTAGAGTCGGTGATCTTAGCAAATATAACTACTCTATTTTTTGAAATAAAACGTCTATATTATAAAAACTTGAGTAACTTATGCTTTTAAAATATTTATCATTTTTCTATAAGATACATAAATAGCCATTCAACTATTCAATGGTCTTCATAAGTTGCACAAACAGTCTTTGAATGCGATACACGAGTTCGATTCTCCCAGACCGCGTCCCCTTCCCCATTACTCCGATTCCATTCCTTTCCACGCATGTGTTTTCATTATTTTTTACTTTCTTTCTTGATTTCTCTATATATTTTTATATGAAGATAGTTTCTATTTTATTAAAAAAGTAACATAAAATGTAACTATAAACATTATGCACGATTTTACATCACAATTCTTTTAAAGATCTTCACAACTTTTTTGCTAGGTTTTGATGTAAAGAGCCGAGTCGCAGTCGCAACCAAGCGAGCACGTTTACATATTCTTTTGATCATATTACAACTTTGTTTGATATCGGGATGAGCTCGGAATGGTTCCGGTACCAATCCCGAAAATTCCGAATCGAAAAAAATTAAAATATTTGATACTGATACCAAAAACTCAAAACTTAATACCGATTTGATAGCGAATTCGAAACATCTCTAATTCAATAACCAACGTAATCGATGCCTATCAAATTATTATCGTGTCCCATCGAAACAGTATTCTAGTTATCGTCCTAGAGAAAATTTCGTATCAAATTACATCACCAAACAAACGAAACAAAATCGACACCAAAACGTAGCAAAGAGGCGCTCGTACACCACAACCCAATATCCGTCGCACCACCTCTGACCTGCACCGCCCAACCAACGGCTAATTGCACCTTCAGCTAGGGTTTATTAGATCCACTTCTTCCTTATGTGCCTCAATGGATAATAATAATAATAATATTAATAATAATCCTCCCAATCCCGCTTCACAGGTAATTCAATTTCCGTATTCTTATTTCATTAAACCCTAATTCCTCATTTCGTATTCTTCATACGTATCTTTCTGTTCTGTTTAGCTTTGGATTGTTATTATCTTAATTGTTGGAGGTGTAATGTTATGTAATCACACGCATAACACCTTTTTTAGGGTTTTTTTAATACAAAATTACTAGAATTTATATTTATTCGTTCAACTTTGAATGTTATGTTATGAGTACTCTCAAGGTAGTTGAACTCGGTTAGGTAATAAGCTACTCTGGCTGCAATGATTAACTGTTCATGATTTGATTATTATTAGGTTTCAGAATCCTAACATAGCAGCTTTATCTGCAATTCTGCACATTCAATCATGTGCTAGATTTCATTAAGAGCAAATAAATAGGTCTCGTGTATGTAACGCCATAACGTATCCTTCATATTCATACGTATCTTTCTGTTTTATTTAGCTTTGGATTGTTATTCTTAATTGTTGGAGGTGTAATGTAATGTAATTACACGCATAACACCTTTTTTTAGGGTTTTTGTAATACAAATTACTAGAATATATAAGGTGGTTGAAGTCGGTTAGGTTATAAGCTACACTGGCTGCTGTGATTAACTGTTCATGATTTGATTATTATTAGGTTTCAGAATCCTAAAATAACAGCTCTACATGTGCATTCAGTCTTGTTTTAGATTTCATTAACATCAAATAAATAGGTCTTTGATTTTTGTATATTATGTATGCGTGTGCATGCAACGATGGAGTTTTATCAGTTGAAGAATATTGTTGTCGAACTTAAATGACTTTTATACTCTTTAGTCTCTTCGGCCACCTGCGATAGGATCCATTGGCTCTCACAGTTTTGGAACAAACTATTCAATGCAAGTATGTTTCTTCTTCTTGTATTAGTCATTATTATCTATATACCATTTTATAAGCACACCTTTGGATAGTAAATTTGTTATATGTTGTTGTAGTTCAGGGCGGCGGTTACACCGCAACAAGGTCAACCATTTATGCAGCCAGGTTCAGCCGCTCAGCAATACCGTGCAGTCGGTCAAACTCAGCTGCCAGGGTTTTCGCTGTTGCAGGCGAGGCCGGGTCAGCCTGGTCTCCCGTCTCCATCGTCACAACCAATGCCGATGCCGTATATGCAGCAGCCGCCACAGTTCCCGAGCCAGAATGCTGGTGTACCTCATTCTTCTTCGTATACTGTAAGGCCCTGTGTTTTGATTGTGAAAATGTGTTTTAAGTAGTGTTCATTTGGAATGTATGTAATTGTTTAATTATCTCAGTTCAATGCACCGTCATTCGGTCAACCAACAAATGTGTCTTCTCAGTTTCATGCTGTCTCACAGATGCACACACCTGTTGTCTCTAGTGGAGGGCAACCTTGGATGGCTTCTGGAAATCAAGGTCCGGTAACTGTGCCACAAACTGGACAGCAGCCTTCAACAGTCGCTCCTGCAAATCAGGTATGCATTTTTGGCTGCTTATGTAATTTGATTATCTGTGGATACTGTGAAATTACATGAAATAGCACTTAACTTTTAGGTATTTTTCTTAATATAAAAACTAAAAAATGTATTTTTTTAGGGAAAACTTCACCCAATAGTAACGAAGTTTCCCAAGTGTTCCACTCAAAGTTTATATGTCCGTCCCTTTAAAGTCACTCAACTTTCATTAGGTGTTCCAATCCTATATAATTTTTATATAAATGTTTAGTCTTTTTAAAATTAAGTGAGGCGAATGGATAATATACGAATTTTGGTTGCTAATAAACGATTATTTTTTCCAATTAACTTGAAGTAGGAGGTACTAGTGAATAAAGAAAGTTCGCTAAATAATAACGAAGTTTCATAATTGTTAAATTTAAGCCAATTTTGAGAAAATTAATCACTTAATAGTAACCAAGATTCATAAATACCTCGTTTAAAAGTCATATACGATTGAAACGCCTAATGAAAGTTGAGTGGTTTATACGGACAGAAACTTTCGAGTGATTTTAGTGGAACACTTGGTTCTATTGTAAAAGCCACCTCCTTTTTTTTACTGTAATCTTATAGTTTCTTGAACAAGTTTGTTTAATATTTTATATTGTTGTAAGTTAATTTTTAACATTTTTCATTAAACTAGGCATTAGATAGAACTGAAGTTAACATATATTGATCTATATTATGATAAGTTATAATTTGTTTGCTAAGTTGTACTTACTCATTAGATAAAGCCGAATAAAATACTTTTGTATGTTCTTGTGGCAGGCGTCAAGTGTTGTTGATGCAAGTCAAGAGTCATCATCTGATTGGCAAGAATTTCCTGCTGCTGATGGAAGAAGGTAAATTTTTTTATCAATGTTTTTAAAGTATGTGCAACTATTATTATTATTGTTGTTGCAGATATAATTCTTTGTTTTGCATATGTTTGCAGATATTATTACAACAAGAGGACAAAACAGTCTTCATGGGAAAAACCTTTGGAGTTGATGACACCTTTGGAGGTATGCCATTGTCATCAACAATTTTGCTGTTTGGTAGTTTATTAAAAGCTTAGCTTACTGTTTACTTGCAAAACATGCCAATGAACCGATCAAGTTTTAGTCATCTTATTGATATATGTGAATATTAGCAATGAATTGATATTTTTATGAATGCTTATATTTGATGCGACAGAGAGCTGATGCATCTACTGTTTGGAAAGAGTTCACAACTGCAGAGGGCAAAAAGTATGACTAACCATGCTCTTAACATTAATATAATTTCCAACTGTTTTTTTTATTTGATCTAAATCATACTTGATGCAGATATTATTACAACAAGGATACGAAACAATCTAAATGGACAATACCAGAGGAATTAAAGGTTTAAACCATAACTTATTACCCTGCTATAATTAGTGTTACACGGTCTAAACTTTTGTTTCTGTATGCTTAGCTGGCACGCGAACTGGCTGAGAAAGAAGCTTCTAGAGGGATTCAGTCTCCAGTCACTAAAACACCTTCTGCGCTTGATCAAGCTTCAGCATCAGCCAGCTCAGTTAATGAGGTGTCATCAAGCCCTGTAGCAGTTACACCTGCTGTCCCTGCTGGCCATGCTCCCTCTAATTTGGGCTCTGAGTCAACATCTATTACAGTCCCTCTTATTCCAGCAGCTGGTGCTTCTACTGCTTCGTCGCCAATGTAGTTCTTTCTTATCCCTCATAAAATAACAGTTAAGGTTATGTAGTTTTATAACCTTTAAATTTTTAAATTTAGGGGTAAGGTAGAGAATTCATCTTCTCATGGTGTTCCAAAAGCTTCAGATGGAGTTTCAGTACAGGACACAGAGGTATGCTTATTAATTAGCTGAATCTCAGCTTTGACCTTTTGACTTCAAATTTTAATTTTACAAAAACTTGATTTGATGATGTGGCAGGAAGCGAAGAAGGGCATGGCGGTTGCTGGAAAAGTCAACACAACACCGGTAGAAGAGAAAGCTGTGGATGATGAACAATTTTTATATGCTAGTAAGCAGGTAAATTGCTATTATATATTTATTTTTTTGTAACCCTGTTCATGCTATTATATATTTATTTGTGTTTTAGGAGGCAAAAATGGCATTTAAAGCTTTACTTGAGGAGGCAAATGTAAAGGCTGATTGGAACTGGGAGCAGGTATTTTTTTGAAGGTCTTCACTTTTTGACTTTGACTTTAACTTTTTGATTGCTTATTGATGACCGATATGACATGTCAGGCAATGAGGGTGATCATAAATGACAAAAGATATGGTGCATTAAAAGCACACGGCGAACGGAAACAGGCGTTCAATGAGGTTAACCCTTTGATTAATAGCAGTTGTGTATATAATGTATGTAAAAGATGTCATAGTTATTTACATTCATTTTTGCCTTCGTTTTATGCTATCATAGTATTTGATGCAAAGAAAGAAGTTAGAGGCTGAGGAAAGGCGTTTGAAGCAGAGAAAAGCAAAAGAAGAGTTCACAAAGATGCTGGAAGTAAGTTCTAGTTATCTTTTATGTTACAATGATTAAATAAACAATTTCATAACCATTCTAAATTGCTTTCAGGAGTCCAAGGAACTGACATCATCCATGAGGTGGAGGTAAGTCTATAAGAACCATGTATGATGTTGGTATTAAGGTACATGCTTTTGATTTACACATGTTAAGATCATATGCATGTTTGTAATCCAGCAAAGCAATGGCTCTATTTGAAGATGATGAACGTTATAAGGCTGTTGACCGACCTTCTGACCGTGAAGATCTTTTTCAAAACTATCTCGTTGACCTACAAAAGAAGGTTAGCTTGACCCACTGTAGGGTAGTAGTTGTTGTATGGCTTTTAATGCTCATATTTAATTTTTGATTCAGGAGAGAGCAAAGGCTCAAGAAGAGCAAAGACAATACAGATCAGAGTACAGACAGTTTTTGGAAACTTGTGGCTTGATTAAGGTGATGCAACATAACGATTTATGTTTTAATTATTGTAGTTAAGTTTTATATAATTAATAATTTTTTTATGTGTGTTCAGGTGGATACACAGTGGCGGAAAGTTCAGGATCGTTTGGAAGATGATGAAAGATGTACTCGTCTTGAAAAAATCGACCGCTTGGAGATTTTCCAGGAGTATATCCGTGATTTGGAGAAGGAAGAAGACGAACAAAGGAAAATTAAAAAGGTGATCTTTTATAACATCTTATAGTTGAAGGTGCGTTTTTGCTTTAACTCTATTAAATTTGGTTTTATTTCTTTAAGGATCATATTAAGAGGGTGGAGCGTAAAAACCGTGACGAGTTTCGTAAGGTGCTAGATGAAGATGTTCTTTCCGGTACAATTACAGCTAAAACTCAATGGCGTGACTATTGTCAAAAGGTAGTATTGAGTGCATACTCACTTGTGTGTGTATATATACAGTGGTGCGTTCAATAAATAACCAGACTTAAGTAGAGAACTGTGAGAACCACCTTACGTAGTTACGTGTCTCTGGTAAAACAATAGGTACATGTGTTTATGCAGTTCCCTACTTCAAAACTGCGAGAACCGCATAATGCAGTTGTACATTTGAGATAATCAAGGTGGTGGGAGATAGAAAGCACATACAAGTGTATTATGTGGTTCTCGCTGTTCTCAACATATTTCGTGGTTCTGATTTGAACACTCCCCGGTATATACGTATATATATATATATATGTTTTTAAAAAAAATTCAAAATATAAATGGCTAAACTGCAATGTTTATTCATCTCTCCTAAAATTAAAATAAGATATGACAAATTTCGTTTATAACTAGGACCTACACATCTGTAAGTCATGTGTAGGTTATATCACCTACACGTGTAGGTGAACGGTTAAAACTTAAAAAATTACATATTAAAAAATTAGTCTGATGGTTTTTTTATGTACATAATATACCTAATTTTAAAAACAGAACCATTGATAAACAACTTAAATGATTTAGGTTCGTTTCTTTTGTTTTCACAAAAATTTAGTGTGCTGTAATGGACCTCACCTTACATATATGTATATATCTTAAATATAGAGTTTTTACTAGCTCTGATTTTATATATACTTCACAGGTGAAGGAGTCAGTAGCTTATCAGGCAGTTGCTTCAAATACCTCTGGCTCAACTCCAAGAGATTTGTTTGAGGATGCAGTTGAGGAGTTGGAGAAAAAGGTGTTCGTTAACAGTTTCGTGCAAAGGTTTTGTTTTATGACTTTAAGGCTAACTGTTTCATATTTGGTCTCTTGACAGTACCATGACGATAAAACTAAGGTGAAAGATTCTCTGAAACTGAATAAGGTATAATCTGTTTATATGTAATTATGTACTTTATCTTAAACGTAATGTAATGCTTTTATCTGATTCCCTTCACTTGTTCTTATAGGTTGCTGTTTTACCAACATGGACGTTTGAAGATTTCAAGGCTGTTATTGATGATGGCATCATCACATCTTTATCAGATATTAATAATCTGCAGGTATAATTCTCTTTTAAGCACTATCGAGGTTGACATCATCTCATCCTACATGGCGTTGGTCAAACCCGGTTGTGAGTTGTCTAAATGTTTTATTTATTTACAGCTTGTGTTTGAAGACTTAGTTGAGAGGGCAAAGGAGAAAGAGGAAAAGGAAGCTAAAAAACGCCAGTCTCTTGTGAAAGATTTCACCGATTTACTGTATGATATCAAGGTATGCAACGTTAGTTAATGATATAACAATTATTGTTCATGAGAGATTCTCAGGTTGCTTGAACTTGTACTCAGGAAATAACTGTGTCTTCTTCATGGGATGACTCCCTGCAACTCTTTGAGGAAAGCTCCGAGTTCAGGTATGGTATTTGACAGGTGGCTGGCGAGTCGGGGTGGTTGGATAACGGGTCAAATGGGTTGGGTTGACCCGTACCATTATATGTCCAAAATCATTTGTTTATATATGTTTACAAATTGTATTTTAAATGAAAATCTAATTTTGTGAATAGAGCTATTGGTGACGAGACCGTTGCTCGTGAAGCCTTTGAGGAATATGTTGCTCGTTTAGTGGAGAAGGCAAAAGAGAAAGAACGCAAACGGGAAGAAGAGAAGGTAACTAATTAGTCTACTTGCACAAACACACACACACATACATTAAGGGAGGGTTCTAAGCAATTTTGTTTGTATATAGAACCTACACAACCTATACATGTGTAGGCAAACGTTTAAAATAAAAAATAAAACATATGAACAAATTAATATAATGGTTTTTTGTGTACATAACATAGAAATTTGTATGTAAGATTTAAAATTTTAAATATATGAATCACTGATAAAAAAATAAAAATGTTTTAGGTTTGTTCTGGCAATAATTTAGTGTTTTACTGTTTTGTAATGAACTTTTTCCTATATATATATAAGAATATTTTATATAATGTTTTCTGGTTCCTGGGTAAAATACAGGCAAGAAAGGAGGAAAAAGAGAGGAGAAAGGAGAAAGAACGAAAAGAGAAAGAGAAAGACCGAGAGGAGAGAGATAGAGAAAAAGACAAAGGTAAAGACCGATCCAAGAAAGATGATTCAGATAGTGAGAATTTAGATAGTATTACAGAACACAAAGAGGACAAAAAACGAGACAGAAAACATCGTAAGCGCCATCAAGATGACGCAGGGTCTGACAAGGATGAAAGGGATGATACGAAGCGGTCTCGCCGCCATGGCAGCGACCGCAAAAAGTCAAGAAAGGTACTTTTAAGTGATATCTAAATAGTTAAGTTTACGTGAAATAAAGCCTTTATAATAACTTGTATATTGTTTTTCATTTTACTGTGTAGCATGCGTATTCGCCTGAATCTGATACTGATAGCAAACATAAGAAACATAAAAGAGATTCACGTAGTAAAAATGGCGCTGCTCACGAGGAGCTTGAAGATGGGGAGGTTGGTGAGGATGGTGAGATTCAATAGGATATCATTTTGTTGGTAAGACATAGACTTGTATTTTTCATGAAATTGTAGACATGTAGTGTATGGTTAATTGGAGTGTTTGTACAATCATCAAGTCATCAAGATAAATGGCACCCCTTTGCAATGATTCTATTTTTTTTCAATGGGATTTCACATCAGTTTTGACAAGGGTTTTTAAGTGTTGATGTAACACATGATTGAAATTGAAGTAAACAAAGGCAGTGATCCTTTATGTAGCTAGTTGTCATGAACTTGTGTTTATTACTTATCAAAGGAATATATTTCAGAACCTACAGAAGCTTGTTCTCTAGATTGTTATATTCAACAGAAGCTTAGTTGAGTCGGTTGGTCTTGTGTGGTTGTGCCCTCTTGACTGAGGATGACTTTGGTCTAACACGGCATCTTAGCATGGGCGCGATCATTTGTTCGAGTCTGGTTCACTTTTTTAAATTGGCCTGAAGTTTGCTTTGTCGTCAATTCGTCATTGTCTTGACTCATCTAAGATGTACAAAAAATTGGTTAAAAGTATCGCAAGTGTGTATAAGTTGCAACTTATAGAAGAAATCATCCAATGTATGAAAGTGAAGTGTGCACCGCTCACAAGTCTTAACTTGCATTCTTGGATCTCGACCGGAGCCTTCACACCTCGTGCCAAGCCATTTATTGGCTTGGCATCTGATCCCCACTTGTAGTTGTGGCTTTGATCCATCCACATTCTCATTCCCCATATCAAGTCCCAATTTCTTAGCTTTATTTCCAAAGATGAAGTTAGAGTTTGCTCTCTATATTGGACTATAACTTTTGTGGGTATTTTGTTTACCTACATGCCCATAAATTGAACTACCTTAGTGTGCACCTTCGAAAATCCTGCAACCATCATGCTTTTAGCTTCTACCTTGGACAATCTTGTGCTCGCCTCTCTCTTCGCCTCCACCTACTTCCTTGCGAGGTTCCTTCCGTGCAGTAATGACCCTCAAGATTTGCATTAATCCCATGTGTGACTCCTATATTGTTCCTAGTATGTCCTTGCCATCATTACTTGCAAACTTGCTTTGTTTTGACAATCACACAACCAAATTATATTCATCACACCCAAACACTCTTTACTTGTAGACGGACCTTTCTCCTTCCATATTGGCTTCCGTGCTCCTTCATTCCGAAGTCGACCATGCTTCTCTCCCCCACATATATCATCCCACTCACTTCGTCCTCGGGCTTGCATGATCTCTTGTCACTAAGGTTGACTTACGCCTATGCTTTTGCTATTGCCATGAAATGGTTATAGTCCATCAAGAAAGTAGAAAAGGGAATTCTAGTTCTCAATAAGTCAATAGTAAGACCATCTATGGGTGCATTTAGGAGATGTGGCAAACTTTTGGGAATAATTGCATTGGAGGAGGATGGTATTTACGGTTATGCATGTGGGTACATGCGTTGCATTTAGGCTATTTGTAACATCCCGTATCGCTTGGAGAGAACAAAGTCTTCTTTATAAGGAGGTGGATACATTCCCCATCATAACGCATTTTGGACTCTTAATGGCAGTGGATGAGAGAACTCCACTAAAAGCGTGTGCGGCAATAGCTGAGGTGTTACACTATTATGAGAGGGAAGTAGAGAGAAAGGGAAGAAACAAGATGGAATAAAATGTTGGGAGCGAAAGGGATGTTGCACGGGCAAATGTACACTTACACCTCTTGCATATGAGATAATGGTATAAGGTTTGTGAAGCTAAGCATTCTTTTTCCATTCACCATAGAATTTTCCCCATCTAATAACATATTAAGACGTGGATTGCGAAGATTGTCTGGACACACATTAGTCCATTTCTTCATATTGTGCATTTTAAGGACAACTTATAATCTTGATATATATTTGAAGCGCCTGATTATTATCTGACTACTCGTTGAATTCTTATAGACTACAGTAGTGGTGATCATCAATATTTAATTAACTTCCTACCATCTCAATTAGAAATGTATAATTTATGTCAACCTATATGTTACCGATGATTGGATAGAGTGGCCAATGATTTTTGTCTTTTAGCAATAATATATATGTGCTGGAATTCATGTGGCAGCTAGACTTGGCTGGAAGGAAAGAGGGACAAGATAAGCTGTGTATGCTGTTATGTACAGTGTACTTCTATATATGTATTTGTGGGTACTTGTTTCTTGTGCATATATGATTGGGGGTGACCGGGTGTACAAATTCTCACCCCTTTTTTTTTAATGTATGTGAAGGTTGTGTGTTTAATCCTGAGTAACATAATTCTGTCTCCTAAAAGAAATTATTATGAAAACACATGCATGCTAATATGCTATCACTTTAATTATGTTGGTCCAAAAGAAGTTAATATTATATAATACCAGTGGCTTGATATTTTGATTGCCATAATTAGGATATCCATGATATCTTATTTGCCAATTATCATGTAGCGTTGCAACATATTGGGCTCACATCAAACGAATTCAACATATATGATTATGCATACTTTACATGCGTATATAGCGAAATACAAAATGTTTGTAAGTAACGTGGGTCGTGAGAAGCTATATCTAGGACCTTATCATATCACATTAATAGTTAAAATTTAGACTGTGAGAGTTAATTCGAAGTTAATAATTACGACAAGGAGAAAAGTGGTAAGAAAGAGAATACACCACTTTTGTTACATATTTACTCTTTTTTTTATTTAAATTATACAACAAATTGAATATTAATTTTATTCTATTAAGTATGATATAATATTTTTATAACTTCTTTATAAAGGAAAGGACATCTATAAAAGGTGCGACACACTATGTGATACGTACTATTATTTACATGGTGGTTGTTAGCGCATGGAATTTATGCTGAGGATTCTTAATCCTTAACTATCTTATGGATATGTTATCCTTGAGATATGTATCAGGTATAAAGGATCGACGCTCCTCGGTATTATTTGTTTACTAATGATTGCATTTAGTATGGTGATGTGTTAGACATGTATGACAAATTTAAGACGTGCTAGCATCAATTATCCTCATGGGCCATTCCCTAGCTGGAGTATGGATCCAGATCCTTATTCAATATAGCTGTTAATAGACGAATTTATCTGAAGATTGATGTTTAAATATCAATAACGGCTCCAAGACTCATTCTTCCGCTTATCTCGCTACTGGACGGCTATTGGCACGTGGTCAAAGTCATGGGAGTGGCTAGTGGAAGACTTCCGGATTATTAGGAAATATTGTTGTTTGTATTTTCTTATATAATCGAGTTATGATCGAGTAGAAAAACATATGTATTATCACATACACTAGAGCAGAAACAATTAACTCTCTCTATTCACTAGTTTACTTTGTAACCTCGATCATCAACTCCACAATACTTGTAATTACCCTTTATTATCAATATAATCGACGGTGATAGTTTTTACCGTCCGGGGGTTTTTTGTACCAGAGATTACTATAATCACGTACTATATGACCAAAGGTTACCTCGTTGATCCTTGACCGAAGTGATTCGACCAAAGATTACCTTGTTAATCCTTGACCGAAGTCATTTGATCAAAGATTGCCTTGTTAAGTTTTGACCGAAGTAAGATTATCGTAATTAAGAGCTTTTTCCCTCGTGATCAAATCATTGTGTTCACCAAGATTACGATTACACACTCATCATTGCCGTGTTAGCACTATACCTCACTTAACAGATTTGGATACATTATCCTTAGCATATTTTTGTCCAAAACAGTGGTGTTCTCTCATTTTTTAGGGTACTGATATGTGTCTATTAATGTACATACGGAGTATTACGGATGTGTGTAAAGTCTGACATGGTATCATGACGTTGCGGTTATCTTATTTGTACATGATGTGGTTATGTATGCTAGAAACCTGCACGCCTTAACGAATGCAAAGACGCATGCTCGCAAAATCCACACACGTACACATGGTCGATCTCCTGATTACTTTCTACACTTTTTAAACAAAAATATTCAAGACGAAATCCATTTTGTACCAGAACCTTCCCTGTGTAATACATATAGTTAATAATATATGTGAAATTAGAAGCATCTTTTTTGTAAATCTTTCTTTGGATCTTATCATAATTTACATTTACATCGTACTCAGTATATCCCACCAATAGCAATGCTATGGTAGGGTCTGAGGAGGGTAAGATGTAGACAGTCTTACCTCTATCCTATAGGGATAGAGAGGCTGCTTCCGGTGAGACCCCCAGCTCGATAGTAGTTTTGCATCAAGCCTTGGACATAAGGCACATAGCACTCAATCATCAGGGACACCGGCTGATTGGTGCATGTGCCCTTGTCTTTCGGCTATCAACGCCACCACATGATGCCTGATTAACCTTCCGCCACTTTTAACGTTATTTTCACGAGATTAGTAAAATAACGTCAAAATTAGTGCACTTTTACCCGAAGTGGGAATAAAAGTGGGATCTTATCATAATTATTAATGATATTTAAAGTGGGAATAAAAGGAAGGAATAAAAATTAAAAAGACGACATGATAGCCCTCAAGACAACATCATACACAATCATGCAAAAAGTTACTTGCTTTAATTTCATAAAGAAAACAGTACATGCCCGTTTAACTTTAATCACTCCTACCCTACTATCTCCTTTAATCTTTATACTCTTCACATTTACAAAGTGAACGTTGTTCATGTTATATGATCAACAATATCTACATAAAATAACCGTTAAAACGTACATATATCTTCATATAAACATGACACGTCGACATATTATTCCAATAATACGTTTCAAGTTTCAAGTCCCGTTCGAGTGTTTAATTTGACAACCTTAATTGATTATCGTCGACAAAACAAACATTTTTTTTTGTGTAGGCAGAAGGAAGAAAATCATCGATGATCACGATACGATACAGTTTTAAATATCCTGATCCTTAACGTTTGTGACAACATAAGAAACATCAAAGCAGTGGCGGATCCAGGAATTTTTTTTAGGTGGTTCCCTCTTAATTTATAAGGTGGTTCCTACGCGTCTTTTATATATCCGTACACTATTATTTCGAAACTCGGGTGGTTCCGGGGAACCACCCGTTTGTATGCTGGATCCGCCAATGCATCAAAGTAAGATGTAACTTTCAATCTTTTATCATAGAATCAAAACATATAGTTGAAATGAGAAAAAAATGAATATTTAAATATATTACATATAGATGAACATGTTGGTGATCATGAACTTGTTAAAACACAACTCACATTTATTTTGGCCTTTTGCCAATATATGTTCATCGGTATTTCCAAAAAGATAGAAAGAAAATTAAAACATCATAATATCCAAATGATCCAAACTCACCAAGAACAATAATAATAATAATACACTTGAATTAAATCTAAAACTTATTATCCCATTTTCTTTCCTTTGTTTCTTTTCCTCCGGGTGCCACCACAACCAGTAGCCACCGAATCACCGCCATCATGCCGCATATTCCCATCGTTGGAGATCAACGGCAAGTCGTTTTCTTCGTGATCATCAACAGTGGCGATACGAATACATGAACATCTTTGAAGGGATGCAAAAAATGCATTAGCAACACCATTTACTAGCCACATAGCCACACCATCTAGCTTTGCACACCCGTGACTCGATGGAGGTCGAACACTAGGGTCTACATGGTTAGGTCCGGTGTGGAAGAAGGTTGTTGTGGTTGTAGCTGCCATGTTTGTAAAATACACACTAAGAAAGAGAGAATTGTATTTCAAAGAGTGAGAGAATATAAAGAACTAAAGAGCTTGACAGGTTTTTAATAAGTGGTTTGGTGAAATGGTTTTTAAAATAATAAACTTTAATTAGGGATAATGATGAAGATTATATATAAAGCTTAATTAATTTGTCAATTAGGTAATTATGTAAGCTGATGCGGCTGGCAAGAGAAAAGTTACAGTAGAGGAGGTAAATTTGGAAACAAGTAATTAGTGACGATTTTGTCTTGAAATAATATGGATATATGTTTTTAATTAATTTAAAACCACATATGTGTTTTGGATAAAAATCTGCTAATGATAATGTATCCAAATCTGTTATGTGAGGTTTAGTGCTAAAATGATAACAACGATTATATGAATGAAATAGAGATGAACACCGTGATTTGATCACAAGGGAAAAAACCCTTAACCAAGATAGTCTTACTTCGGTCAAAACTTATCAACGTAATCGTTGGTAAAATAGCTTCGGTCAAGGATTAATAAGATAATCTTTGGTCGAATTACTTTAGTCAGTGATCAACAAGGTAACCTTTGGTCGATGAGTATGTGGTTATCGTGGTCTCCGGCACAAAAAACCCCCGGACGGTGAAAACTATCACCGTCGATTATATTAATGACAAAAATCGGGTTACAAAGGTGGAGATATGATCAAAGATTACAAAGAATATCTAAGTGTGTGTGTGTATGAACTGCTAGAGAGAGTTCTTGACAGAGTATTTGAGAGTGTAAGCAATGAATGAATGTGAACAAGTGACCTAACTTTGATCATAATCTCAATATAAATAATAAATAAAAGCTAACTAACTCCTATTTTTATGGCACTACTCCCACTAACTTAGTTTTCACCATTGACCACGTGCTGGAGGTGCCTTGTAGCTTAATTTTAGGTAGACCACGTCTTGGAGCCGTTAATGTTGATAAATATCAACATTCATATGAGAAACAACCGTTAACAGCACCAAATACCGAGGATCCATGATCCTGACAAAGCTCTGGAACTCTTCAGAAGGATAATTGATCCAGACACGTCTTCAAGAACAACATATCCTCAGTACTCAGTTATTTGTGACATAACAAGAAGTCCTATAAATCCGCCATTATCCCCACTAAACGTGTTACAGCCATTTGACCACCTGCTTGACAAGTTTACTAGCGAGATATCCGGTGGAATAAGTCTTGGCGCCGTTATACTTATTAAATAACAACCTACACACAAGAAACAATTGTTAATAATACCAAGTACTGAGGATCACTGATCCTGACAGGATCTGTCTAAGGATAACTGATCCAAGAACATATGTCAGGATAACGTATCCACAACGTCAAATTTCCATGCCCTAACAATTGCCCCCAAAATGGCGGTTGTGATAAGATCACAGCTGCCATTTTGCCTTTGAATTCAAACTTCCTGCAAAAACAGTTGAGATTTGACAAGCTAGATATAATTATCAAATATCTATAGAGTTTCCTTGGGAACTTCCTTTCTGGCTATATATCCGAAACCTCTTATTCTTCCTGCAAATCACGAACAACTAGTAACACATGTTTAACCAGGATAGATGGTCTATATTTTGAACGGTGAAGTCCGGGTTAAAACTTTTAGTTAAGTCCAGGTGACTTATGTTTAATAATAATTGAAAACTTTTGACTATTCGCTTGTTACTTGTTATTTTGAAAGTTTGTCTGATATAGCTTTAGACTTGTTGAAAATTTTGAGAAATATTCTTTAGTAAAAAGTTTTTAGGATAAAATATCCTTGCAAAAATAAACCAGGATCTTAAATCCTTATAAAAATAGATTGAGAATAATGAATCCTTATATCTATGAAGACATAAACTGAAATCAAATAAGTGTAAACCGATAAACAGAAATCATACCGTAAGGTCTGGTCAGACCTAAGTTACCATAAGTATTGATCCTTTTGCAATCCTTATAAAACTGAATTAAAGGATTTTGAATCCATAAGTATTGATCCTTCGGTGATCCTCAGAATCTAATTTATGATACCTGATGCAAATAACTTACGATATTATCTGGGATTAAACCCAATAAATCGGGGACAAGCCCACAAAATAAACCGGGGACAAGCCCATAAAATAAACTGGGGACAAGCCCATAAAATAAATTGGGGACAAGCCCAACAAACTGGGGACAAACCCATAAAATAAACTGGGGACAAGCCCATAAAATAAACTGGGGACAAGCCCGTGCAACTGGGGACAAGCCCATAAAATAAACTGGGGACAAGCCCGTGTAATCTGGGGACAAGCCCGTGAACTGGTGTTAAACTGGGGACAAGCCCAAATACTGGGGTCAAGCCCAAACTGAGGACTTGCCCAAATATACGGATGTCAACTGGGGACTCGCCCAAACCGGGATTTAGCCCAAACGTGAGATAACGTGAAAATGTTATAAACCGGTGGTATGGTACGTCTACCATAAATCGTAGAATCCTCCATATAGCCGGAAACAACGAAATTGTCAGCCACTAAGCGTGTACTGGTCCCGCTGCCCCGGACTATACATCGGATAGCGTGCGCAACTGGTGATCGTGAGAAAGGTGAAAACCTTTAAACCGTAGGGGATATGACCATCGGGGGTCATACCCAATCGTGGGCAAGGCCAAGGGAAATAGTATAGTACCTTAAATGTAAATGAGAGGTGGCCAACCTCTTAGACATTGAACCTCTTGTTGAAATCTGCATTGTTACTTAAAAACTTGGAAAAGATAAATATTAAGAATACATTATCCTTAAAATAACAAGAATATGAAATGAATAAGTGATCAGATAGATATTACCAATTTTAGGATCCTTGATCCTAGATGGATGCTTGATTTTCGAAGGATACTAGATCTTGACTAGAAAAAATACTTTTTGAGATGGATAGCATTCCATGCTCTGGGTAACCTGTTGCCTTCCATAGCTAGCAAGTGATATGCCCCCTTCCCGGCTTCTACTCGATCAAGTAGGGACCTTCCCATTTGGGTGGTAACTTTCCATCTGCTAGATTAGTTGTGTTTTGGAAGGCTTTCCTCAAGACTAGATCTCCTTTATGAAATCTTCTGATCCTTGTATTCTTGTTGTATGCCCCAGCTACCCTTTGTTGATAAGCTGCCATTCTGATTTGGCTAGGTCTCTCTGAGTTCTTCTATAGTATCCAAGTCTTCAAGAAGGATTTCTTTATTGGCTTCAGGATCACAGATGCTGGTTCTCGCAGTAGGAACCACCATTTCTGTGGGAATCACTGCTTCTGATCCAAACACCAAGGAGAAGGGTGTGTGGCCTGTCGCATTTTTGGGCGTAGTCCTGTCTGCCCAAAGAACATAAGGAAGTTCTTCAGCCCATTTTCCCTTCTTCGATCCTAGCTTCTTCTTTAGATTGTTGATGATGATCTTGTTGCTAGACTCTGCTTGACCATTGGCTTGAGGATGAACCAGAGTGGAAGTAATCATTTTGATGCCCCAACTGTCACAAAAGTTAGTGGTTCTATTCCCGATAAACTGGGAACCATTGTCACAAACAATTTCAGCAGGAATACCAAATCTAGTTATAATATTTCGTTTAATAAAAGATATTACTTCCCTTTCTCGGACTTGTACAAATGCTTCTGCCTCAATCAATTTGGAGAAGTAGTCAGTCATAGCAAGCATAAAAACCTTTCCACCGGGTGCTTTTGGTAGCTTGCCTACAATACCATACCCCATTTCATGAAAGGCCATGAGGAGGATATAGGATATAGAGGCTCCGCTGGCTGATGAAGGATGTTCGCGTGTCTTTGACAAGCATCACATTTTCTTGAATACTCCAATGCATCCTTCTTCATTGTTGGCCAGAAGTATCCAGTTCTGAGTATCCTGGAAAATAATGCTCTTCCACCTGTGTGATTGCCGCAATATCCTTCGTGAAAATCCTTGAGTACTTCTTGGATCTCAGGATCCTCGATGCACCTCAGATATGGACCTGCAAGATATTTTCTATATACCATATCATCTAATAAAATATATTGGGATACCTTGAGTTTGAAGGACTTGGGATTTTCTGTGGTAGGGATTTCTCCATCCTGGGGGAATTTCTTGATTGGGAGGATCCAAGATCCTACTTTTAGTAAGGATGAGGGATCCTTATGTTCCTCTGTGCATTCCATAGTTACTTCCACAGCTTTTTGTTCTCCACTTGCCGGAGACAATATGTGAATGATAGGTATCTTTACATCATCCGGGATCTTCAATGATGATGCTAAGTTTGCTAAGGCATCTGCCCTAGCATTTTCTTCTCTAGGTACCTATCATATACTAAACAACTCGAAGGATTTTGCTAATTCCTTCATAATTTCAAAATATTTGACCATATTCTCACCTTTTACGGTGTAAGAACCGTTAAAGAGATTAGTTATAAGTAAAGAGTCTATATAAACTTGAAGATACCTGATCCTCATTTTTTTGGCTAAAAGTAAACCTGCGATAAGTGCTTCGTATTCTGCCTCATTGTTGGTGGCTTGGAATGCATATGCAATGGACTGGGGTATTATGTCCCCCTGTGGTGATTTCAGTAGGATACCCAATCCTGTTCCTCTTACATTGGATGCTCCATCTGTGAAGAGGGTCCAAGGATCCTTTGTTTCTTCTAGTTGCTGAACTTCCAAATCAGCTTCCTTCTGCATGCCGCTACTGAAATCAGCCACAAAGTCTGCAAGCTCTCGTGACTTATTGGTTGTTCTAAGCTCATACTGAAGGTCATATGCACTCAACTTCACAACCCACTTGGCCATCCTTCCTGACAACTCTGTCTTTCTAAGCACATCCTTAACATAATAGTTAGTTCTCAAAATAATAGTATGGTGTTTAAAAATAATGTCTCAACTTGGTTGAGGCAATAATCAAAGCAAGAATTAAATTCTCAATGTGAGAATACCTGACCTCTGCGTATAAGAGGCTTTTACTTACATAATATACCGGATGATGTGGACCTTCATGATCCTTTGCCAGAACAGCACTGACTGCATTACCTAAAACGTCTAAGTATAGAGACAACGGCTCACCATAAATTGGCTTCATTAAGACTATTGTTGAGGATAGATAATCCTTAAGAGCCTTCAGCGCATCTTCATGCTTTTGAGTCCATTCAAACTTCCATGGTCTTGCCTAACTGGTCTTTGAACATCATATTGACCAGTCTTTGACATGTTGCCCCTGTCATGTCTGAATG
>NW_027503091.1:0-53622 GCF_021521415.1 Bidens hawaiensis | reverse complement strand
CTTGTCAACAAGAGTGTTAGTAGCATTTTTCAAACAATGATAACTGTCTATCATAGTCTCCACACTTGATTCCTAATACTCCCTTAACACAATCAATTACTGCATTTGCTATGGTAAGGAATGGCCTAACCAATATGACTTGTGGTTGTGTATTATTCACAAGTTTAGTATAGTCAAGTACAAGAAAGTCAACTAGGTAGCAAAATTCCTCCACCTGAACCATTACATTAGTCACCATGCCTTGAGGGAGTGTATGAGTTTGATCCACCAACACCATGGTGGTGTATACCCTTTCTAACGGGCCAAATTCATACTGATCATATAAACTACCTGATATGATACTAACACATGCTCCAAGATCTAGAAGTGCCCGATCAATGTTAAATTCTCCAATTTGGATTGATATAAGTGGCACCCCTAGGTCTTGGAGTTTACTTGGGGTGGTGTTTTTCCACCTCATCAACTCTTATGTTGGTCAATTTACCCATTAAACATTTATCACATGAACAGTTTTCACAAAAAGATGTTTCATTTGTTTTTAATTCTGAATTGTTTTAAAAAAATTGTTTCATTTTGACCAACACTATCACTCTCATCACTAACATCTTCCACCACTTCCTCAACAAACTGTGGTGGTGAATCAACTTCAAGACTAAAATTTTCAAAATTAGGTAAAAGGTTTACCGCATTGACATGCATATTCAAGCTCAAATTGAAGTGCGCTGGGTTAAATGTGGTATCGCTTGGTAACTAACCCGCACTTTTCTACAACTTAGCTATGTAGGAGGCTAACTGACGGATCTAATTTGCCATCACTTCTGAAGATTTGTCTCGTAACTCGAACTGTTTCTGAGTGTCTTTCAGGTTATCTGTCACTATCTTCAGCAAAACGTCCAATTTCGAGTGCACAGACTCGTCTGAATTACCTAAGGACCCTTTCTACCAGTCCTGATTCTGGCCACACCGATGAACTGTTACCCAGATTACCATCTCTGTTATAGCCCCCCCCCCCCCCCCCCGGACCACTGTTCTGATTGTATGAAGGCTTGTGATAACTGCTCTAGCGGTAATTACTTTTTTGTCGGGATTGGATGGAACCCTGAAATTTCGGGATTGACTGACCAGCTACATTCTTGTATCTGAAATTCGGGTGATTTCTCAAGCCAAGGTGGTATGTTTTTGAATTGTACCCTTGACTTTTGGAATCCCCATAAGCATAATTAACCCTTTCGAGACCCTCCTCGTCTTCATAATCAGGGCAGTCATCTGTTGTGTGCCCAAGTTCCCGACAATATCCACAAACCGGAAACTTTACCCCGACTATACCAACCTCCTTTTTACCCTTATCTTTATTCAACAATGTCAGTTCTCATTCTAACTCTGCTATCCGTTCAGATTCACTCGATGCTGATTTTACTGAACTGGTAGTCGAGTGTTTTCTTCTTCTTTCTACAGCTGCTTCTGACTTAGAATCTTCACACATAAACTCAAGAAAATCCCAGACTTATTCAGGCTGACTTAACAATTGACCATTACACGAGGCTTTCAAATGCTTTTTATCTTCTTAGGTTAACCTGTCAACAAATCACTTCACTAATTCCCACAACTCGATCTGATGGTTCACGCACTTTATGACCATTATCTTTGAAATGGGTAAATATCTCGTGAAACAGCTCGCACGGTAACTTTGAAATATGGCGAATCTTAATTCAGGCCTTGTTTGTCTTCGACTGTGAATAGTACTCATTTAGGAACAACTGTTGCATCTTAACCCAACTTCTGATGTTGTACATTAGTAACGAGTTAAGCCAGTGTTTTGTTTTGTCTTTCAACGAGAACTGGAATAATCGTAACCGAACCTCATCCTGGTCAAACGTACCATTACCAATTGACCAATAAATAGCCGAAAAATTAGACAAATGCGAATACGGGTCTTCTGAGGCCATCTCGTGAAAATGGGGAACGATGTTAATGTAAGAGGTCCGTGATTTAAATGTTTTTGTCCCGGTATGCGCACCTGTGGGACTATCGGAGATGCACCGTCTGAACCGACTGTTAACACCATGAACCGGGGAAACATAATTTCTCCTTCGCCCCCTTGATTAAACAAACCTCCTATGTTAATCTGAATTCCTAGACCTCTATCAATTATGTCAGCTCTGTTAACTCTGCTCCTCCCAATACCGTTTCTACCCCCTGTTTCTATTCAACAATCATGCACCTCTCTGGTTCACATGTTCTTCTACCTCTTCATTCCAACCATCATTAAAATTAATTACCGGCTCAAACCCCTCGTTATGCTTGATCCTCCAATCCTCCCCATTACTTCCATCCTGACCCTAATCTAATTCATCCCATTCCCCGTCTTCTTCTTTATCCACGGTATAAAAATTGTTATAATCTTCACCTAGATACAACTGAACTCTGTGTCTGGGGGTATTATGTGGGGTTGATGGTCTGGGTTGATTGTTGTTTCGGTTTTCGATTTCTGAATAAACGAGCTAAGTTGTTCGGGTTTGGTTGTTGGTTGGAATTTATCGGTGGGTTTGGGTCATTTTCGGACGGGTCTTGGTTGTTATTGTTATTTGTCTTCATTCAGTGGGTTTTGGTTTCGGTTTTGATTCTAGTTTTGATTCTGGTTTTGGTTTTGGTTTTGATTTTAACCTTCCATTTCTGATTCTCTAAACTGAGCTCGGTTCTGCCGGGCTATTCTTTCAATTCCAGGCTCAAAAATAAGCGATGATAATATGCCCGATCGACGGGTGTGCATAAACCTGTTACCCTGCACAATCAACACACCCCACGTAAAATGGGAAAATAATATAAAATAAAAACTAAAATTAAATTGATTTAAACACGGAAATTGAATCACACAAAACACTAAGTGCATTAACTCCTCGAAAATGGCGCCATTTTGATGCTAGACAGTTGCTATCTAGTAAAAAATAATTAAAATCAGTTCCTAATCACATAAGCAAGCTATAGTAAATAGGGTGTCGAACCACGAGGAGTATGTGGTCAGTGTAACATGCAACAGATTTCTAAGATTATAAAGTAACAGTTAATAGTGTTGATCCCACAAGCAAACAATTTTAGTTTAATATTAAGCAAGCAAATAAACAACTCTCAAACAATTAACGAAGACAAATCACACCCCGGGTTTAGGTAAGCAACTGAACAACAATCTTATGCGAATTAACAGATTACCTATCATTGATCAATACAGAATGACTAGAGAGATAGACCTTAGGCATCAACAATCGCTAACACGCAGAACTGGTTATCAATCAATCCTTGGCAGTGTGACCCAATAAAGGGAAATTCTAAGCTTCATTGTATTCAACTAATCAAATAGCCCCATAAGTAATTATTGTAGTAACCGGAAAACTAATCATTCTGATCGACATAAATCTAAACCAACTGAATGCACGGCAATACTAAACATCAATACTCATAGATTAATTAATAACAATTACAAATCATTCTTTTTAATACATGAGAAAATGCTAAAAAAATACAATGCTCTACATCCCGGGTATGATTCGAAGAGACTAGCCTAGCATCGTCATCGATAGATTTTCAATTATGATGAGGAAGGCCACTATGATTGATCAAGAGATGATTGGTAGCCCTGGAATTCACCCAAATCGCCTAACAACTTCTAGAAGTCGTAATAACTTATTTGGGTTCGTAAAATAGAATATATATAGGTCAAAACCCGATTTTTCACGTTTTTTTATGTCCATTGCGTATCGCGATGGGCATAGCCTCATGTGGTCACGTATCTCGACCAAAGAAGACATCATTATTGGATTCCTCTTGTCGAGAAACCCAAAATTCATATATTATGGGTCCCGTAACCCATTTTCTAGCCCAGGATATGCTCGTTTACTTCTTGGTCGCTTTTTATCAACCCATCTTGTTCATTTTTAGCATCGGCTTTAAGTTTCTCATCCAAACTCTTCCCGAATCCTTCTAACTCTTCCCAGGACTTCAATTTATGCTCCGGTCTTCCCGAGATATCATTCCATGCTTGTACAAGTTTCCAATTTAGCATCTTTAATGATCAATTATCTGAAATACAAAAGCACGTATGAAGTACCAAAGTTCTAACATTATACTAAATAAAACTACACAAATAACACACTAATATATATATACAAAATATCCGACCATTAACTTTCCAGACTAATCAAAACCTTCATCAGCTGTGTAATTAATGCTTTAGAGTCTAATCCCTTCATAACTTCCTTTGGTTTTAGACTACTTTTTTTCTCTTTTATCACAAGAACTTTGATTGTTTTTGATGAACTTTCTCGAAGAATTGTACTCTTTGTTGTTCTGATTGTTAGGAGAATAAGACATTTTTAGCTTATCACATTCCTTTGCAAAATGATCATTCTCTTGACAATTATAACATTTGACCTTCAGTTTTCCAAACCCGATCCTTTTATCCATACTTGGAATATCATTCCATGTCATATCCATGTACTTTTTGACCTTTCTCACAATCTTTGCCATATTAAAGTTTAGATCCATATGTTCCAAATTATCTAGATTGGTTTGGTCATAATCTTCATCTGTAAGATCACAGGTTGCAACCTTACTCCCAACTAATTGTTTATAAGAATTCATGAATGCACATATGAGCAAAGTTGTGTTATGTGTCTTTCATATTCACATTCGGGTGGTGATACTGATAGTTTGGTGCAATTTGACTTGTAGAGAAATTACTAGATGATGAATGACTTTTTCCATGAGGTGCATTTTGAGAGTAACCACTAGATGAAGAAGTACCAGAAGATGAACTCTGATTGTGATAATAATAAAATGCTGTAATATACGTAAAAGAACCTTTCGTAACTGGAATAGTAGCACCGTACAATGTTTGATCTTGAGTTACTCGAGACATGCTTTCACATTTCAATTCATTTTCTCTTGCTTGTATCTTTTGAATGAACTGATCAGAAGACTATGACAAACTGAAAATTTTTCTTACTTTTTCAGACACTCATCACGACTTGACTCAAATTTTCGTGACGAAAATTCTTTAACATGGGAATGATGTGACATTCGTCAATTTCAGGTTAACTCCGTTAACTCAACTCCGTCAATTCAAACTTAAAAATCATTGAATCTATAACGCACACCTCATTACATTTAAACTAGGGTTTAAATGACGCTTGAACAATTACTACATGTGTAGTCTTTCGGGAATTGCACCGAAACGCAAACGAGTTGACGCAAACAATTGGTGAATAAACGAAAAACGTTAAAACAATAGTTATGTGATAATTATGTGTTAACATATGTGTTACTTGATTATATTATGTGTGATGCTAGACAAGAAACAAGAACTAGTTAAAATAAGCTAGAAAAGTACAAACTAGATGTTGAGGGACTAAAGTGTAACATGTTATTATTATTAATAATAATAAACCCTAACCTCTTCTCCCTCTCTCTCTTCCCAAAACCGACGGCCAGCCCCCCCTCCCCTCTCCTCACGATCGGCTCACACACACACATATATCTTGGTTTTTGATCTTGTTTTTCACAATTGAAGCATCCTACACCCCGATTCTAGTCATCTTCTACCTTCCTCTTGCTTATTTTTGTGCTTTTGAAGGTATAATTATAAACCCTAGACTCCGGAAATTTTATATATAATGTTCATATGACTTTTTTTGATTAGATGATGGTTAATTATGTATTGATTGTTGATTTGATAACTAGAATTGATGTTATTGCATGTTAATTGCTTGTTTCTTTGATTTTGAATTCAAGTAAAACCCTAATCATGTATGTGGTGTGTATTTGATGTGCATGGATAGTGATTATGGTGTCTAGAAGGTCATATGAACAGATTATGGTCCATAGATAGTTAATATGTTGAGTTTGGATGCAAACAGTTTCTGGACAGATTGTGTTATTGATGTTCAATTGACTGTAACGGGGTGTGAATGTGAAAATTGGTCGAGATAATTGATACTACAGTGAACTAGGTTGAGTCTAGTTTCTAAAGAATATAAATTTGCAGTTTTTGAAAGTGTAAAAGTTTACTTTTATGATTTTACAAAAACGTTGTGCAAATCTGAATTGTGAGACCTGCTGTTAGGTTGATTTGTAAATATTATATCTCATGAACTACAAGACCAAATGGGTTGGTTCCACTTCTGGAAGTCAACTTGTTGAGTTAATAACCTAACCTAATTGGTCTTGCATTTGTTGGATTTTTCATTTAAGGGGAATTACAAATAAAATTCTGTTGCGCATGAATTTGACTGTTGTGAGTTTGCTGTAGGTAATTGATCATTGTGAGAAATATATGTGGAATAAAAATACAACAAAATATGTTCTGGAAACCTAACACATGTATGTTTTTGTGATGATTTTTGGTGGATTAATTGAGATGATATGATCTGTTGAATAGGATAATCTTTCAAGTAGAATTCTCTCTCGGTAAAGTTAGCAGCTGAACTTTGTGAAAATACATGAAAAGTGCTAGTTGCTAATTAATTGTTATGTTTTGACCAAATTGCCCTTGCGGGGAATAATTGCTAGATACGTACACTATTAACACTTGACACGTAAGTAGTTACTTACACGTGTAACATATCACAAATATACTTGTAAATTCACACACGATTCACAAACGAAACACGAAACGTATCTTGTGCTTACGAATTATGTGCCGGGTCTAGAGACTCGATAATAGTTCCGATACTTAGAAAATCTCCTTGTTGTTATAGAACGCTAGTGAGAGTTTTCTGTGACGCGCATCACTTGGTGACTTGTTTTTGGGAATTCTTCGCAAACAGTGAGTTTCACTTACCCCTTTAAACTTATTAAACGCTTTTCACTTGGGAGAGATAACATACTCCGAAAACGCTTTTAAGATTTTGTTAGTAAATTATATATCACTTGTAAAGGCTAAGTGGCAAACGAAACAATTGAAGTCCTACACATCGAACCGGTTAATATTTGGATAATAGCGAGTCACTGTTGAGTAGTACTACTGGGTTTGACAAACCCCACCCAACGCTAAACTCGACTGGAGGTCGAGCGGGTGTAATTTTGGCTAACACATACCATGGTCTGGATGACCTGGTGGCAAGGCACTTGATAAACAGTCAGCTTCGGTGTCGAACACTTAGTAAAACTTATTGTATAGGCTAGCTACCTATCGATATATAATTGATTTAACACTATCTGGTAACGCAAAACGCTGAACGCAAAACGCCAAACGCTTTATTTTATATAAACATGTGAACTCACCAACCTCGTGTTGACACTTTTAGTATGTTATTCTCAGGTAGCCGAGGCGGGCGCGCGGTATAGGATCATGCATTGCTTGAAAACTCTTTTGTTCATGCAAACTATTTTAAACTGTTATCATTGGGGTTTAAGTCGTCCTGCGTGATGCAACACTTGTTTTTATGGTTTTTACGCTTCCGCATTTAATTACTCGTAAACGTTTTCAGGTTTGAAAACTTTGTTTTATGATTTGATTATAACTAATGAATCCAATCCTGTTAGTTCACACCCTCTGACGGTAAAACTCCGTTAGTGGATTTTGAGGGTGTGACAGATTGGTATCAGAGCCATTGGTTATAGCGAACTAGAAATTGCATGCATACTAGACTATAACCGCGACAACCCATTATTTATAATGATACGCACTACATATGTTTGCGTAGTCTTTGTTATCTTATCTCTTTACCTCTTTCACTCATACGCGTGCATACACGGCTTACCTGTAAGGATGTCGACGCCATCATCATCATCATCCGATCAGATGACTCATGCTCATGGGAAGGAACCGCAGTTACCTACCTCGTCGCCACCCCGAGTAGTCCCGGAGCTAGAAGCCCCAGCACCGAAGAGGTATCGCTTATCCGGAGGCATGTACGAAAACGAAGTTAGCTGGGATTGGTACCCTAATATGATTAGGCGTATGGTCTATCGCGAACAAATTCCCCCGCTACCTCACCCGAGCCATCCTGCTTACCCCAACACCCTACCACCCATAACCGAACTTGTGGAGCGAGTTCTCGCAGCTGTTGTTTCTTGTTTGGAGCGTGACGTTGGTTACATGCGCTATACGAGAGCGAACGTATCCGGACTGTTAAAAGATGGAACCGAGACTAAAGTGGAAATTTCCCGCCTGACAGCGGAGATGAAGGAAATGCAAGAGGCTAGTGATCAACAGATGAAAATTATGAGAAAGATGCAAGCCGAAATGATAGACTTGCAAGAGCAACTCCAAGTGGCAAGGACCCGAACTGAGATAGCTTTAGAGCGTTGCGATGTCTTACAAATGCATATTGCCCAGAACACAGCGGAACCTGAGGCAGAGCCTGAAGAGGAACCCGAAGAAGATCCCGAAGAGGAGCCTGAGGAGGATCCCGAGGAAAATCCCGAGGAGGAACCTGAAGAAGAACCGGAGGAAGAACCGGCTGAGGAGGAGGCATACTCAGAGGTGTCCTCAGACTATGACATCTAAGAATGATAACACCTAGATGTCTGGAAGAAACGCTGGTCATGGTCGCGGTAACATTAACTTAATCGCAGCAGAACCCAAACCCTGCTAAATGACCACGCGGCGGCCGCTCTAGCCGCACATGTTCAGAATCAAGCTGGAGGTCCAACTGGAGTGTGTACTTTCAAGAACTACCTGGATTGCAAGCCCAGTTCGTTTAAGGGCACTGAGGGGGCTATAGGCTTCCTGCGTTGGGCTGAGAAGGCCGAATCAGCATTTGAGATGTGTAACTGTCCACCTGCCAGTAGGGTTAAATTTGCTGCTGGGACACTTGAAGATTCTGCTCTCACTTGGTGGAATTCGAATGTGCAGATTCTTGGATTGGAATTGGCTAACGCTATGAACTGGGAGGAATTCAAGAACATGATGCGTGAAGAGTATTGTCCTCGAGAGGAGATTGCAAAGTTGGAATCCGAGTTTTGGTCGTTGAAGATGGTGGGTTCCGAAATTGAAGCCTACACCACCCGTTCTCACGAGTTAGCTGTGATGTGTCCACGGATGGTAGACCCGCCGAGTAAGAGGGTTGAGATGTATATTGATGGGTTAGCACCGCAAATTCAGGGCATGGTGACGTCTTCCAGACCAGCCACGATTCAACAAGCGATCCGGTTAGCTCACAAACTGACGGATCAAGCAGTGACCCAAGGTGCGTTACCACCTAGAGGTTCAACCACTAAAGCCCGTGACAACCCGAGCACTGACAACAACAGCAACAACAACCCGAGTAATGGAAAGAGAAAGTTCGACAACGTCAGGTCCTCATCCTCGAACCCCCCACAGCAACAACACTACCGTAAGCCCGAACTCACTCGGAGCTTCAATAATTAGGGTCCCAACAATAACAACAACGGTAGCGGGCAGGGTTCGAGCGGCTATGCTGGGAAACACCCGAAATGTAACCGGTGCAACTATCATCATGCTGGCCCGTGTGACCGTGTCAAGTGTCTGAGATGCGGAAAAATGGGTCATCAGGCCAAGGAATGTAGGGGAGACCAAGCGGCAAAAGGTGCTCCTAAATCACCTATGACGACTAAAGGATGTTTTGAGTGTGGTCAAGAGGGTAATTTCAGGAAAGATTGCCCCAAGCTAAAACAGAACGAGAACAATGGAGGCAGCAGCGGTGGCGGAAGCAATGGTAAAGGAAGAGCTTTCGTCATTGGGTCGGGCCAAGCCCGCAACGATCCGTATGTGGTGACTGGTAAGTTTCCTGTGAACGACTGTTTTGCTTCTGTATTGTTTGGCACTGGAGCTGATAGGAGTTTTGTGTCGAAAGCCTTTAGTCAACTCTTAGACTTAACTCCAACCCCGTTAGATGCTAAGTTTCCTGTTGAATTAGCTGACGATAAGACTATAGTAACGACTCAGGTACTTGCGGGATGTAAGTTGAAGCTGTCAGGTCATATTTTTGATATCGACCTTATACCTTTTACGCTTGGTAGTTTCGATGTCGTTGTCGGCATGGACTGGTTATCCGAGAACCGAGCGGAGATTATGTGTCATGACAAAATAGTCCACATCAATACCCCTTCCGGCGAGATCATTTCGATCTAGGGCGAGAAAAGCGGCATGACCACCAGCGTCATCACCCTCATGAAGGCTCAGAAGTATCTACGAAAGGGTCATCCGGCAATTTTAGCGCAGATTGTTGAGAAACCCGTGGAGGAGAAGCGAATTGAAGATATACCGATTGTGCGAGATTTTCCGGAAGTTTTCCCGGAGGATTTGCCTGGACTCCCTCCTATTCGACAAGTCGAATTTCAAATCGAGTTGACACCCGGTGCAGCACCCATAGCAAGAGCCCCGTATCGACTCGCACCGGCGGAACTTCAGGAGTTGTTCACTCAGTTGCAAGATTTGTTGGATAAAGGTTTTATCCGACCTAGCTCATCGCCATGGGGAGCCCCTGTCTTATTTGTCCGAAAGAAGGACGGGACTTTCCGAATGTGTATCGACTACCGGGAGTTGAACAAGGTGACGATTAAGAACCGTTATCCCTTACCCCGAATTGATTATCTGTTTGACCAGCTTCAAGGATCGAGTTACTACTCGAAGAACGATCTGAGATCTGGTTACCATCAACTAAGAGTGCGCGAAAAAGATATTTCAAAGACGGCTTTCAGAACACGGTACGGTCACTTCGAGTTTTCGGTTATGCCTTTTGGCTTAACCAACGCACCAGCCGTATTTATGGATCTCATGAATACGGTATGCAAGGCGTACCTCGACAAGTTTGTGATTGTGTTCATTGATGATATTCTCGTTTACTCCAAGGACATGGCTGACCACGAAGAACACTTGAGATTAGTTCTGGAATTGTTGAAGAAGGAGCAATTGTACGCTAAACTCTCGAAATGCGAATTTTGGCTTCGCGAGGTTCACTTCTTAGGACATGTGATTAACGAGAATGGTATCCATGTCTATCCCGGTAAGGTAGAGGCCATCAATAACTGGGAAGCACCTAAGACCCCAACTGAGGTGCGGCAATTCCTAGGACTGGCTGGCTACTACCGGCGTTTTATCAAGGGATTTTCAAAGATTGCTCAACCCCTCACCGCTTTGACTCACAAGGGTACTAAGTACAATTGGGGTGACGCACAAGAAATCGCTTTTCAACTGTTGAAAACCAAACTCTGTAGCGCCCCTATTTTAGCCCTCCCCGAGGGAACAGAGAATTTTGAGGTACATTGTGACGCATCGATACAAGGTCTCGGTTGTGTGCTGATGCAACTCGAGAAGGTTATAGCCTATGCCTCTCGACAACTACGGATTCACGAGAAGAACTACAATACCCATGACTTGGAACTTGGAGCTGTGGTGTTTGCCCTTAAGATATGGAGGCATTACTTGTACGGTACCAAGTTTACCATTTACACCGACCACAAGAGTCTCCAACCTATCTACGATCAGAAGGAGCTGAACATGCGACAGCGTCGTTGGGTCGAGCTGCTTAAGGATTATGATTGTGCCATCAAGTACCACCCTGGCAAGGCCAATGTAGTGGCCGACGCCCTCAGCAGAAAAGAAACCGATAAACCCAGGCGAGTGCGAGCATTGCAACTCACGATTCATGCCAACTTACCCGATCAGATTCGCGATGCGCAACTCGAAGCTTTGAAGGATGATAATCTTCCATCAGAACTCATGCGGGGCATGAACAAGCAACTTAAAACCAAATCGGACGGGGTCCGATATTTTGAGAACCGGATTTGGGTTCCACGATACGGAGAGTTGAGAACTCTAGTGATGAACGAAGCTCACAAGTCCAGATATTCTATCCACCCCGGCTCAGATAAAATGTACCATGACTTAAAGGCACTTTACTGGTGGCCAAACATGAAAGCCGACATTGCCACCTACGTGAGCAAATGCTTGACTTGTGCAAGAATCAAAATAGAATATCAGAAACCATCTGGCCTGCTACAGCAACCGGAACTTCTAATGTTGAAATGGGAACACATTTCAATGGATTTTATCACAGGATTACCTAAAACACCGACGGGATGCGATATCACTGGGTGATCGTTGACCGATTGACTAAGTCTGCACACTTCTTAGTGATCAAGGAATCGGACAAAATGGAAAGACTGACTCGTGTCTACATGAAAGAAGTGGTGTCTAGACACAGAGTGCATGTCTCAATCATTTCTGATCGATATTCTCGTTTCACTTCGCACTTTTGGAAGTCACTACAAAGCGCACTAGGCACCCGTCTTGATATGAGCACAGCATACCATCCTCAGACGGATGGGCAAAGTGAACGCACCATTCAGACCTTGGAGGACATGTTGCGTGCATGCGTGTTGGATTTCGGAAAAAGTTGGGAACCCCACTTACTTTTGGTAGAATTCTCGTATAATAACAGCTACCACGCAAGTATTAAAGCAGCGTCGTTTGAAGCGCTGTACGGACGGAAGTGTCGATCACCTCTCTGCTGGGCAGAGGTGGGTGACAGCCAAATCACTGGACCAGAATTGGTATTTGAAACCACCGAAAAGATTGTTCAAATCCGAAACCGCATGGCGCCATCACGAGATCGCCAAAAGAGTTACGCCGACAAGCGCCGAAAGCCTCTCGAATTTCAAGTGAACGACCAAGTATTACTCAAAGTCTCACCTTGGAAAGGTGTGGTTCGCTTTGGGAAGCGAAACAAACTCAACCCACGATACGTTGGTCCTTACCGGATAACTGAGCGCATTGGTCCGGTGGCGTACCGACTGGACCTACCAACGGAACTCAGTGGCGTACACAATGTATTCCACGTATCCAATTTGAAGAAATGCCTTTCCGATGAAACCCAAGTAGTTCCTTTGGATGAATTGCAATTTGATGAACAGTTACGCTTCATTGAAGAACCAGTCGAGGTTTTCGATTGGGAAACCAAAACGCTTAAGCACAGCAAAATTCCAATCGTTAAGGTTCGTTGGAACTCGAGACGTGGACCGGAGTTCACGTGGAAACACGAGGATCAAATGATGAAAAAGTATCCTCACCTTTTTGAAGGGCTGACCAAACACCGGAAACCGCGAAACCCGACAAACCGTCAGAAATCACCGAAGGTATGAATTAAATTTCGGGATGAAATTTCTTTCTACTAGGGGATGATATGACAAACTGAAAATTTTTCTTACTTTTTCAGACACTCATCACGATTTGACTCAAATTTTCGGGACGAAAATTATTTAACATGGGAATGATGTGACATTCGTCAATTTCAGGTTAACTCCGTTAACTCAACTCCGTCAATTCAAACTTAAAGATCATTGAATCTATAACGCACACCTCATTACATTTAAACTAGGGTTTAAATGACGCTTGAACAATTACTACATGTGTAGTCTTTCGGGAATTGCACCGAAACGCAAACGAGTTGACGCAAACAATTGGTGAATAAACGAAAAACGTTAAAACAATAGTTATGTGATAATTATGTGTTAACATATGTGTTACTTGATTATATTATGTGTGATGCTAGACAAGAAACAAGAACTAGTTAAAATAAGCTAGAAAAGTACATACTAGAAGTTGAGGGACTAAAGTGTAACATGTTATTATTATTAATAATAATAAACCCTAACCTCTTCTCCCTCTATCTCTTCCCAAAACCGACGGCCAGTCCCCCCTCCCCTCTCCTCACGATCGGCTCACACACACACACATATATCTTGGTTTTTGATCTTGTTTTTCACAATTGAAGCATCCTACACCCGATTCTAGTCATCTTCTACCTTCCTCTTGCTTATTTTTGTGCTTTTGAAGGTATAATTATAAACCCTAGAATCTGGAAATTTTATATATAATGTTCATATGACTTGTTTTGATTAGATGATGGTTAATTATGTTTTGATTGTTGATTTGATAACTAGAATTGATGTTATTGCATGTTAATTGCTTGTTTCTTTGATTTTGAATTCAAGTAAAACCCTAATCATGTATGTGGTGTGTATTTGATGTGCATGGATAGTGATTATGGTGTCTAGAAGGTCATATGAACAGATTATGGTCCATAGATAGTTAATATGTTGAGTTTGGATGCAAACAGTTTCTGGACAGATTGTGTTATTGATGTTCAATTGACTGTAACGGGGTGTGAATGTGAAAATTGGTCGAGATAATTGATACTACAGTGAACTAGGTTGAGTCTAGTTTCTAAAGAATATAAATTCGCAGTTTTTGAAAGTGTAAAAGTTTACTTTTATGATTTTACAAAAACGTTGTGCAAATCTGAATTGTGAGACCTGCTGTTAGGTTGATTTGTAAATATTATATCTCATGAACTACAAGACCAAATGGGTTGGTTCCACTTCTGGAAGTCAACTTGTTGAGTTAATAACCTAACCCAATTGGTCTTGAATTTTTTGGATTTTTCATTTAACGGGAATTATAAATAACATTCTGTTGCGCATGAATTTGATTGTTGTGAGTTTGCTGTAGTAAATTGATCATTGTGAGAAATATATGTGGAATAAAAATACAACAAAATATGTTCTGGAAACCTAACACATGTATGCTTTTGTGATGATTTTTGGTGGATTAATTGAGATGATATGATCTGTTGAATAGGATAATCATTCAAGTAGAATTCTGTCTCGGTAAAGTTAGCTGCTGAACTTTGTGAAAATACATGAAAAGTGCTAGTTGCTAGTTAATTGTTATGTTTTGACCAAATTGCCCTTGCGGGGAATAATTGCTAGATACGTACACTATTAACACTTGACACGTAAGTAGTTACTTACACGTGTAACATATCACAAATATACTTGTAAATTCACACACGATTCACAAACGAAACACGAAACGTATCTTGTGCTTACGAATTATGTGCCGGGTCTAGAGACTCGATAATAGTTCCGATACTTAGAAAATCTCCTTGTTGTTATAGAACGCTAGTGAGAGTTTTCTGTGACGCGCATCACTTGGTGACTTGTTTTTGGGAATTCTTCGCAAACAGTGAGTTTCACTTACCCCTTTAAACTTATTAAACGCTTTTCACTTGGGAGAGATAACATACTCCGAAAACGCTTTTAAGATTTTGTTAGTAAATTATATATCACTTGTAAAGGCTAAGTGGCAAACAAAACAATTGAAGTCCTACACATCGAACCGGTTAATATTTGGATAATAGCGAGTCACTGTTGAGTAGTACTACTGGGTTTGACAAACCCCACCAAACGCTAAACTCGACTGGAGGTCGAGCGGGTGTAATTTTGGCTAACACATACCATGGTCTGGATGACCTGGTGGCAAGGCACTTGATAAACAGTCAGCTTCGGTGTCGAAAACTTAGTAATACTTGTTGTATAGGCTAGCTACCTATCGATATATAATTGATTTAACACTATCTGGTAACGCAAAACGCTGAACGCAAAACGCCAAACGCTTTATTTTATATAAACTTGTGAACTCACCAACCTCGTGTTGACACTTTTAGTATGTTATTCTCAGGTAGCCGAGGCGGGCGCGCGGTATAGGATCATGCATTGCTTGAAAACTCTTTTGTTCAAGCAAACTATTTTAAACTGTTATCATTGGGGTTTAAGTCGTCCTGCGTGACGCAACACTTGTTTTTATGGTTTTTACGCTTCCGCATTTAATTACTCGTAAACGTTTTGAGGTTTGAAAACTTTGTTTTATGGTTTGATTATAACTAATGAATCCGATCCTGTTAGTTCACACCCTCTGACGGTAAAACTCCGTTAGTGGATTTTGAGGGTGTGACAAAGACAAAGTCTTCTAGGTACCATTCTCATTAAGCACCATGATGAATTCTGTCTCCATCATCTTGGTTTAGATTATGCATATCCAGTTCAGCCAACAGATGACATAGTTTTAAACCAACTCAGTTACTGACTCATTTTCAGTATATTAAAATTTCTTAACTGTGACTTCAACACCTTGATTCTGCTCTGTGTCACTCTATCATTACATGTACATATCTTCCTCAAAGCTTCATACAATTTGTTTGATGTTATATACTTGTGAAATTGATGAAATATATTACCTAGTAATGTCATAGTCAAAATAAAATAAGCTTTGACTTCCCGATCATGCTCAATCTTTTTCTCAGCCGTAAGTTGAGATGCTGGTTTCTTTGGAGCATCCTCTTGTAAACGAAGAGTTTCAACCTGTGAAGCATGATAACCTTCTTGCAAAGGAATTAAACAATTTGCATCAACCAGGCCCGAATGTGCTTCAAATCTTTTACTCCACTTTAAGAAATCATCAAAACTTGTCAATTTTAGAACTTTGGCATGTGTAATAATCTTTGTATCCAAGTTTAGCATTGCTTGCATTATTACATGTTGAGAGGCTAAAGCATAGTAATCAAACATCTTGTAGTAGTTTGAGTGAGAAAGATGAAATTCAATGAAAGACAAGGTTGAAATGTGAAATATACGGAAGTTTTGTTGGTGCATGTTTTGTGGCCGTCGCTTGGCGAATAGTTTAGATTGTTTATGTTGTATGCTGTACACCTAGATAGTGGTCCACGCCGAAAGTCATCCATTCGAAAGAGCATTTTCAAATGGATACTCATTCGATCGAACCAGTCTCTGATTCGATCGAATGAGTCTGCTATTCGATCGAATAGGACTCATTCGATCGAATGAGTCCTGATCGAATAGCAGTGGGTATAAATACCCAGCTTTCAGGCGTGGTTTGATAAGGGATTTGTGTGCCCGGCGCCCAGGTGCTGTCCGGATGAGGGGGGAGGCCATGCTCGACCTCCCCCTGCCATAGATCGTGATTTCAGTGTTTAAACAAGCATGTAATCTTTCGTTTTTATCAATGAAATCGTTTGTTTCGTGTTTGTTTCTAACCGTCTTTGGTTATCAAACCTTCCGTCTCGAACCGGCTCGGATCGTCTCGGTCCCGACTGAACCAACAATTGGTATCAGAACCACGGTTACCGCTAGAAGGGTCTAACAACCGATCTAGCAAGCCGAGCTCTTGATTTTATGCGTTCTGAACGTTAAACTGTTGGTGTGTTCTTCGTGTTCTTCGCATTTTCTGGGCTGGCGATGAAGGAGTCGAATCTGCCATTCGATCGAATAGGCCTATTCGATTGGCTGATTCGATCGAATCAGATTGTATTCGATCGAACTGGTCTTCCCGCTCAAAAGTGTCAAATTCAAACGCCAGTTTTCCCGCCCATTCGATTGACTTCATTCGATCGAATCAGATTGTATTCGATCGAACTGGTTTTCCCGCTCAAAGTGTCAAATTCAAATAGCTGATCGAACCAGTTCTTCATCCGATCGAATCTGTTCTTCATTCGACCAAATGAGCCCTATTCGATCGAACATGTTCAAGACCAAAAAAAAAAAAAAAAGAGTCTGGAACGCCCGCTTACACGAAAATTTGCCCAAGCCATTTTTATCAGTCGGGAAGTCTTCTGAAAAAGTTTGGAAAAATAAAATTTTTTCGACAAAATTTCCGGGAAATTTTCGGTTAATTTTCGGGTCAGTGATGAAGATTTTTCTGGACATCCTATACAAGTTGATTACAATCCAGAAAAAGTTTGGTGACAGTGAAATTTTCACTGATATTTGCCGGCAAAGTCAGAGCGTTTAAATGTTTAATGGTTAAAGCGGCAAATTGGGGCAATGAACAAAGCACAATCACCTGAAGGAATTATCGTTTACAAGTTTAATGGATAACCCCTTGTTCATTGAGCTTCTACAGTGGTGATTGTTATAAGAACACAGAAGAACAGAGAAAAGTGATTACTGATGAGTTATTGTGGGGTAGTCAGGAGCATCTGACTATTTATGGGCCAACCAAGTTTAATTTATTTTCCGCATTCTGAAGATGTCAGCAATGGAGATTAAGGAGGATCAAGCAAAAGAGTCAAATGTTCCTCAATCATCTCCAAGTTCAACAATTCCTGCAGAAGCTGCTACTGTTGAAGAAGTCAACGAAGTACTGTCAAAAGCAACTTCTGCATCTTTTCTAGAAAGAGCGGGGAATCTTTACTGTGAGAATTCCGCTTTGTGGAGGGAATTCTGTTGAAGAATGGTGATTCGCAATCACGAAGTTAATGATGTGTCTTTGTCTCCGATGATGAATCTGCATACAAACTAATCTGTTTAGGGGGAGTAGCTGTGGATCGGAAGCCTCATCGAAGATTGCCCAATACATTATTAAGTCAGCGGAAGACGATATGAGCTTACACGTCTATATATTGGGATACACGCCAACGTCTGAGGGAGAATTTCTATAGTTGTTTGTTTTTAAACAGATTGTTTTGTCTGAAGATGTCAGCAATGGAGAACACTTTGCACCATTAACTGAGAGTTCAGTCTAAGGGGGAATCTGCTGCAATGATGGTATTCTACCACGTGATTATCAAGCCAGAGCAGAGATTGACTGAAGATTGCAAGAGGTGTTTACAGCAATTCGCAAGCAACGTCCAAGGGGGAATATGTTGGTGCATGTTTTGTGGCCGTCGCTTGGCGAATAGTTTAGATTGTTTATGTTGTATGCTGTACACCTAGATAGTGGTCCACGCCGAAAGTCATCCATTCGAAAGAGCATTTTCAAATGGATACTCATTCGATCGAACCAGTCTCTGATTCGATCGAATGAGTCTGCTATTCGATCGAATAGGACTCATTCGATCGAATGATTCCTGATCGAATAGCAGTGGGTATAAATACCCAGCTTTCAGGCGTGGTTTGATAAGGGATTTGCGTGCCCGGCGCCCAGGTGCTGTCCGGATGAGGGGGGAGGCCATGCTCGACCTCCCCCTGCCATAGATCGTGATTTCAGTGTTTAAACAAGCATGTAATCTTTCGTTTTTATCAATGAAATCGTTTGTTTCGTGTTTGTTTCTATCCGTCTTTGGTTATCAAACCTTCCGTCTCGAACCGGCTCGGATCGTCTCGGTCCCGACTGAACCAACAAGTTTGAAGGTCAAACTTGTCAAATGGTAAAATTCGGGGTTAAAAATTACAAATTAGAAATTTTAGGGGTGAAATGTGTCAAATATGAAAGATTTAACACCTCATTCGCTTAAATGAGTAATTGTATAAGAGAATGTGCTAATACGAGGTGAATGGAACATGTAAGAGTATGTGATTGGTCAGCGAATGAGAAGTGTTTTAGTATCGGTAAGCGAATGAGAAGTTTATTAGTATCGATAAGCAGATGAGATATTTAATGAATGAAACGAATGTGTAGGTTTAAAGTGGCGAGTGAAGAACGGTTAGATGCTGTCAGGTGTCGGCGTATGGCGAACAGTACCACATGCACAACTAACCAACGACCAAGCGAATTATGAGCAATAACCAGAATTTGGTCAAGAGAATGAGCTTATGAATCCAGCGAATGAATTTATCCCGATATTCTAATCGTCAAACTCAATTCCAGAATACTTCAATTACCAATTCTTTGCACAAATCTCAAACGAATCCAAAAATAAACCAATCCGAACACCAATTTGTTTTTTTCAATTTTTACTAATTTAGGTCAATACAACGACTCTTGAAGTGCTAAAAGCGATCTAAAAAACTTAACCTAACCTAGGCACTCTAGTTTTAAATTTATAAACCTAACATTGCCTAATGCTAAACCACTAGACAGACAAGTATACCTATCAAATGTAGTAAAGCCTAATGAAGTCTGGTTATCAAACCCAAAGGACACTAGTGACACCTAAACTAGACTCTGACTAAGATCTTAATGATATTACGAGTTGGAAAATTAACTAATTAAACTATTACCGACACTAACTTACACGATGACCTAGACGAACTCAAAGATAAGAGAAGCACTACCTAGGTTTAGAATCATACTTGCAACTCTTGGATCTCTCTTGGCTATGGAAACTATGATGGAACCTGGATCTTATAATACGACACCCTTGGACAACCTAGTGGGTCCCTGATAATTCTCCAGGTGTGACCTAAAGTAAACCCTAAGAGGTGTGTAAACTTACTGGTTGGGCGGATTACCTGTCAATCTTTCCGACAATGCTAAAGTACCCTAAAAGATGGATTACATGTTAGTCACGCTACCTCAATACACCCAAAAATGCAAAGGGTAACCTAAGAACAATCAATAAGACACGGAATTACAATGAAACTAGGGAATTCTTGAGAAACCTCGTGTCAGAGCGTTTAAACCTAAAATCCTAACCCCAAAGACAACCCGACTATCTATCACCTCTCATCTATCTTGATAGGTATAATATGAAGCTCTAATAAATTAACCAACCAATGTTCCTATGGATTACTGTAAGGCCCCGTTACCGGTATCCCTACTTTCGTGTTGGATTTACTCATAAACGCAGTTCGAAATATCAGAGTTAATTAAAACATTCGCGGAACATTAAAACATTCAAACCATTACATTCCATAACCATAATTCTTGTCTTATCGAGCATTCATAGTCATTTAAAAACAAAACATAGTCTTTTAAAATAAAACATCATAGCAAAATCTTCAGATGCCAGCTTCGTCCAACTCTGCCATGTGTCCTCTTCAAGCTACCTGCCTCATTCTACTCACCTGCGTGCATACTAAAAGTCAGCTACGCTGAGTGAGTTCTAGTTAATCACATACTCATACAATACCTTCTTACATTTCATGCTTAACCTCTTAACTTTCTTTCATACACACATAAGTGCATATACTTTCATTCTTACCTTCATACTTTCTTTACATACATAACCATATGTTTTAAAGAGCCTTTCGCCCTATAACCTCACAGATATTATAAGGGTCTGGTCCCTAACATCACAGATATTATAAGGGTCTGGTCCCTATTATAAGGGTCTGGTCCCTAACATCACAGATATTATAAGGGTCTGGTCCTTAACATCACAGATATTATTAGGGTCTGGTCCCTAACATCACAGATATTATTAGGGTCTAGTCCCTAACATCACAGATATTATTAGGGTCTGGTCCCTAACATCACAGATATTATAAGGGTCTGGTCCCTCTTCGTTACCATACAACCATGCCTTTCCTTCGTTTATTAACTTTATCGCATTAATACATATAAGCACATACATTATACTTACCTTATACGTAACACTACAATCTGACAGTACGTGCAATATCCGAAGATCGTTCACGTACTAACAAGCAATCACTCATACATTTCACATCATTCATGTAAGGCATACACTTTCACTTAGGATAAGTGTATTAACAAACATATCGAGTATGCACACAGCCCCGAAAACATAACACAGAAGTGGGGCTAGAAACTCACCTGAAGTCGGTTACGCCCTCCGTTAATCGTTATTCCCTTCTTGAGCTGTGCACGGCTAACTGTATAATATTTACATGTATCAATTAACTACTACTACTCATGTTGTATTTCTATCTTTATCTAACCCACAACGAACGGGGGTCCGGGGGCAGCGCCCCTGGCAGCAGGATCTAGGGGCGGCAGCCCCTAGCAGGGTCCAAGGGGCAGAGCCCCTGGCTGGAAAAATTTTATTTCCATTAACTGTCTTAACACATTTTTCATTAGGTTTTTAATTTACTTTCTAATTTTCTAACTCCAGCGAACTTATCATTAAGCGAACTTAACATTAAGCGAACTTACTGTAAGCGAACTTAGTGTTAAGCGAACTTAACATTAAGCGAACTTACTGTAAGCGAACTTAGTGTTAAGCGAACTTAACATTAAGCGAAATTAAGCATTCAGCGAACTTAACTCAGGCGAAGTTAGTGATCGGCGAAGTTAACCCTAGGCGAACATATGCCAGGCGAAGTTGAGCATTAGCGAACTTAGCCTTAGGCGAAGTTATCATGGGCGAACTTATCACCAGGAGAAGTTACAGTTAGGCGAACTTGGCTTTAGGCGAACTTGCATGAAGGCGAAGTTATGGCTTGCAGGCGAAGTTGCCCAGCTGTCATCTCTGTTCAATCTTAATCACCAAAATCACCCTTATTTCATCGAGTATTTCTGGGATATTACGTTAACTAACTCCGCGATCATTCCCATGGCCTAGTTCGGGTAAAACTTAGTCCGGAAAGACATAAAGTTTGGACCTTTATGGTAAAAACGTTCAATACTACGTAAACTTTAAAGGTCAAGAACATACCTTTTGCGCTCGTTCGATCTTGGTTAGCTTGTTTATGCACTCTAGATCTCGTGTAATAAGATCTAATACCAACTAACGTTTACTCTCTCTCGGATCTTGCTCGTATATGGTGTGTGTGTGTGTGTGTGTGTGTGTGTGTGTAGAGATTTAGATGGAATGAAATGAGGTTTAGGGTTTTATGGTGGTTTAGGGGATATTTATATCCCTTAAAGCCCATGGACCTAAGGCCCATTCTCATTTAACCCATCTTAATTAATCTAAGTCCATGATCCGTTCTTTACTCGATATTAATTAATTAATAAAGCGAAATCACTAAACGTAACTTTCTTTATTTAACATTATAATATTTAGGATGTTACAATTACTACGTCTAGCAAAACCATAAAATAATCACAAACACACCATAAGCAATCTAAATATGCATCTTTAACTGAAAGACATTCAACAGTAAGAATATGGAATAAAGTTCAATAAAAAATCAAAATTAAATGCGCAAACACATCAAATCAATTGTAAAAAGATCATTTACTTTATAATTAATCCAACATTAGAAACCAAGATAATATCCGCGAACCATAAAGTAATCATCAAAAACCTAGGTAGCAAAGTGGATTTACCCAACAATCATACTCAAGAACAAACCGAAAGAAACAAGTTCAAACCGAACAATAATGATGTTTGATGAGTAGATGTTGAACCCGAACGGTCTCTAATTGATCCAACGTGCTCTTCTCTCTTTCAAAACTACTTGCGGTGTCCCCTAAATTCGACTAATTAACCCAATACTACAATTCCTCTATGTCGTTTGACTATAAAAAACTTATTATTGACGTCTGACACAAATTAAATATATTCCCCCATTCCAACCTCCGACACTCCTTTATTTAAATAAATGGTGGGCTTTTATCAACTTCACGTGGGTTTCTTAGGCCTTCATAGTGGGAAAGTGCATATTATTAAATCTAAAAATCCATTAATTGATCAAATAGTCTTTTATGAGAAATAATCCACCAGCCCAAAAAATATACGTTTGTCACGACTCGAACGATCTTGTTGATGCTAATCTTGGGACATAAAAGTTTAGCTTCAATCATTGATTTAATCTTATTTTCTCTTTTGGCCACTGTCCAAAACAATCAAAGTTTGCAACATATTAGTATTATATGCTTAATATTACTTGTTGGTGTCAAGATTAGTAAAAGTATTCTGTTTTAGCTTATTGTTTCTTGAAACTTTTATAAAATATAAATATTATCCTAGTGGGAATAATATTCAATAAAAACAAACTTGATGTTACTTAAAAGTGTAGGAATTACTTATAATATTTATATAAAATTAATCGCATATCAACTATGTTCATGCGGCAACTACTTACTCAAATCGAAACTCACTAATACACAACTAATGATGAAACTGATTAATCTTACATCATCTATTGTCAATTCGAATCAAATACAAATCAACTAATTGCATAAACATCTCATAATCTACTTCAATTTGATTAATTAAACACCACTCGTCCAACACTTTTTTCCCGAATACACATAATCCGCCATTAATGAGTTCAGTTGATCTTTTGTTTAAGCTCTATATCAATTGTAAACACCTAACGAGTTCAACACTTGATTAATACGGTTCTCCAGCTCTTGAAAAATAGGCTGGTTTTTTTTGTCACTAGTTTTTTGTTTTATTTTAAACTGGTAAGGCAAGTTGTTTTCGGTTGAACCAATTAGTTCGGTCCCGTTTTCAAAACATTACATAGAACAGTGTGCACTGTGTTATGAACGCCCAGCTTGATCAGCTTTATTGGATAGATTTGACAGCTCAACCAGATCGACTTATTAAGGAAACCACTCATTGACTATATATTAATTGTATTTCCATTTTCACCTTAAACTATATTTAGACAATTATTGTGGTTGTTATTATTCACCATTTAATTAGTCGTAGATTTCTCCTTACCATTGTATGTATGTTGTAAATGGCTATTTATAGCCTATGTATTCTGACTAATAATGCAATCATTTTCATTCAATAATCAAATCATCATATGGTATCAAGAGCCTCCATCTCAAACGAGAATTGATCCTACTGCAACTCCTTTTTTTTCGTTCAAACACTCTTTCAAATCACTTTCCATGGCACCAATCACTGTAGTTCAACTCACGGCCTCTACCCACTTTAACGTTACTCTCACTGATGACAATTTTACGGTATAGCGTAAGCACGTCTACTCGACTTTGATTGGTCTCGATCTTGTTCACTTTGTCACCGGAACCAAGCCAACTCCGGTGGAGTTTCTAGACACCGAAGCAACCAAACCGAACCCGGACCACTATCCATGGTTCAGACAGGATCAAATCATCCTGGCAGCTCTTCTAGGCAGTTGTTCACCCACAATTCAAACGATGATTGCATCGGCCGACACCGCCCGGGAAGCATGGGAACGATTGGTCACCAGTTATGCGAACCCATCTCGGTCTCGCGTCATATCGCTAAAAACCAAGCTTGCATCTAATCCCAAAGGCACTCGTACCGTCACGGAATACTTACGTGACATGAAGTCAATTGCCGACGAACTGGCTCTCGTTCAAACCCGGTGAAAGACGAGGATCTGATGGTTCACATTCTCTGCCAATTGGGTGATGACTTCAAAAATTTTGCACAATCGCTTAGAATCCTTGGTTTAAATCTCACCTTCCCAGAACTATTTGAGAAGTTGATTGACTTTGAGAGGGAACTTAAACAAACCACTGTGGCACCACCTCTCATGGCTACAGCCAACTTCACCCAAAAATATTCAAGGAGTACTAATTCAAGATCTGCACCCGAACGGCGCAACATGCAAAGCAACTTCAACAACAGGACATCCCGCAATCAATGGTCTAATGGCTCCAACTTCAATAACGGTAACCGTGATAACCGCACCAATATCTACTGCCAGTTTTGTAATTTTGCAGGGCATGAAACTAAAGAGTGCCGTAAACTTGCTCGGTTTCTCCGTGACAATCAAGTTACCACTATGACCCAAAGAAAGGCTTCACCAATTTCTAATGTCGCAACATCCTCCTATATGTTTGATACGGGAGCTTCCAATCATGTCGTTCCGGATCGTACATCTTTTCATTCTGTATCCGAGTATGGCGGACCGGATGAAATTGTTCTTGGAAATGGCAACACCCTTTCTATAACCCATATTGGTCAAACACATATTCATACGTCCAAAGGCTCTCTTGCCTTAAAAGATGTTTTATGTGTTCCCCAATTCAAAAATAAACTCATTTCCGTTGCAAAATTGTGTAAAACTAACCAAGTTTCTGTTGAATTTTTTCCCACTCATTTCTTTGTCAAGGATCTTCGAACGGGGGAGCGGCTAATGCGGGGCGAGAATTACCTTGATGTTTACTATGCAAACCTTCCAGCCCAACCTCAAATAAATGCGGTATCCACTACATCGCCTCTTGACTGGCATCATAAACTCGGGTATCCTTCTATTCGGATTCTTAAGAAAATAGCCAAATGCTTGGGCTTACATTTTAATTTACTCAATTTTCATTGTAATTCGTGTTCCGTCAATAAAAGTCACAAGGATTCCTTTGGCATGAACTCATTTACTACTACAAAATCCCTACAATTATTATATTCAGATGTTTGGGGACCGGTAGAAAAATCGGTTGATGGTTTCACTTATTATGTGATTTTTGTAGACTACCATACAAAGTACATTTGGCTATATCCAATGAAAAAAATCCGAAGTCTCCATTTTATTCCCACAATTCAAATTACTGGTCGAAAATTTTTTTCGAACACCTTTAATTTCTCTCTTCACCGATAATGGTGGAGAATATATTGGACTTACCGCATATCTTCAAGCTCAAGGTATTTCTCATTTCACCACCCCACCGCATACCCCGGAACAAAACGGTGTTGCCGAACGGCGTCACCGACACATTGTGGAAACCGGTTTATCACTCCTTCACTATGTTCACCTTCCTCTCTCATTTTGGACACATGCTTTTCAAACCACCGTTTATCTAATAAACCGGCTACCCACTTCAACCTTGATTTCAAATGTCCATATTCACTTCTCTAAAAAAAAGAACCAACCTATACCAAACTCAAACCCTTTGGATGCATATGTTATCCGTGGCTACGCCCGTATGCAAAATCCAAACTTCACCCTCGCTCGGAACAATGCGTTTTCTTAGGCTACTCGTCATCCAAATTGGCCTACAAATGCTATGATTACACCAATCGACGTCTATACCACTCCCGACACGTGGAATTTATTGAGACTAAATTTCTATTACAATCTCAAAATAATTCCTCAACCATTCCTAGTGTGGACCAATTTTTTGGCAATACCCCACTGTACCAGTTTGCTCCCAACACCCACCATCCCACTTCCTCTTTATCACCTCACCCCACTCACCCAAGCCAATCCATACAAAACCAACCACCATGCCCACTCGATCAACCAACACCAATCCAACCTCACTCTCCTATTTCATCTTCACCCTCCAACACACTCTCCCAAGACACATCTTCTGCCACGACCACTCCCAACCATTCGCAAAACACCACTGAACCAAACACTCCCGCTCACTCTCAAAACATTAACGAATCTCACACCACTTCCTCGCCCACCTCACCTTCATCACCATCCCTCCCTACATCTTCGACCACCTCACCTTCCCCGCTACCCCCGCGCACCCGCAAATGTCACACCCTCAAAATCCACTAACGGAGTTTTACCGTCAGAGGGTGTGAACTGGCAGGATCGGAATCATTAGTTATAACCAAACCAAAGAAAAACGTTTAAATGAAAGTAAGTGCGGAAGCGTAAAACCTTAATTCAAAAGTTGCGTCACGCAGGACGACTTAAAACCAAATGTAACCGTTAAAATTAAGTTTGCAGAATAAAAGTGTTTTCATTAGTGCATGCTCCTAAACCGCGCGCCCGCCTCGGCTACCTGAGAATAACATACTAAAAGTGTCAACACAAGGTTGGTGAGTTCACAAGTAAAATAAGATAAATCGTTTAGCGTTTTGCGTAACCTCGTTACGACGTTTAAATGTTGCGTAACCCCGTTACGACGTTTGAGTGTGTTACCACGTTACAGCGTTTGAGTGTGTAACTACGTTACAGCGTTTAAGTGTGTAACCACGTTACAGCGTTTAAGTGTGTAACCACGTTACAGCGTTTAAGTGTTTTGCATTACCAGATAGTGTTATGTCAAATTATATATCGATAGGTAGCTAATCTATACAACAAGTATCGCTAAGTGGTTCGCGACCGAAGCTGACTGTTTATCAAGTGCCCGTCACCAGGTCCTCCAGACCATGGTAAGTGTTAGCCAAAATTTACACCCACTCAACCTCCAGTTGAGCTTAGCGTCGGGTGGGGTTTGTCAAACCCAGTAGTACTACTCAACAGTGACTCGCTATTCTAAATATTAACCGGTTCGATGTGTAGGACTTCAAATATTTCGTTTGCCACTTAGCCTTTACAAGTGATATATAATTTATAACAAAATCTCAAATGCGTTGTGGAGTATGTTATCTCCCCCAAGTGAAAAACGTTTGAAAACAGTTTAAAGAGGGGAAAGTGAAACTCACTGTTTGCGAAGAATATCCGATCTAGATCACCGAGTGATGCGCGTCGTAGAAAACTCTCTAGCGTTCTAAAATAACAAAGAGATTTTCTAAGTATCGGAATGTTTAACGAGTCTCTAGACTCGGCACATAATACCTATGCACGTAACATGTTTCGTGTTTCGTTTGTGAATCGTGTGTGACTTAAACAAGTAAAATTGTGATACGATACATGAGTGAGCAATTACTTTCGTGTCACGTATTAATAACATACTTATTAGCAATTATTCCCGTAGGGGCATTTTGGTCAACAAACAAAGACTAACTAACCATTATTCCCCATAAGGGCAATTTGGTCAATTCATGGCAATCAACTAGCAACTATTCCCCGCAAGGGTATTTTGGTCAAAATACAACAATTATAAAAAAACTATCATATTTCATGCATTCCTATACAACTCAGCAGCTAGTTTCGTTATGACAGAATTTCTACTTGAAAGATTGCACTAGTTTACCGATTATAACGTCTCAATTAATTTATCAAAAATTACCACAGGAGCATACATATCTTAGGTTTCCAGAACATCTTTTATCTTATTTTTATTCCATATAGATTGTTCATAATGATCAAAACATTACAGCTAACTTATATCAGTCAGATTCATGCACATCAGAATGTTATTTGCAATTCCCGTTAAACCAAAAATCCAATAAATGCAAGACCACTTGGGTTTGGTTCCTAACTCAGTGAGTCAACCTCCAGAAGTGGAACCAACCCAATTGGTCTCGTAGTTCATGAGATATAACATTTACAACATAACCTAACAGCAGGTCTAACAGCTCAGCTTTGCATCACGTTTTTGTAAAATCATAAAGTATACTTCTACTTATCCAAAAATTACGAATTTATACTTCATAGAAACTAGACTCAACCTAGTTTACTGCAGTACCCACAATCTCAATCAATTTTCACGTTTACACTTCGTTACAGTCAGTTAAACATCGTATATACGTTCTGTCCAGAATCTGTTCACATCAAAACTCATCATAATAACAATCTATGAACTATCATGCATCCATATAACCCTCTAGACACTATAACTACTATCCATGCATATCAATCACACCATACATACAAGATTAGGGTTTGTGTTTTAATTCAAATCAAGAACAACAATCAATCATGTATCAATATCAATCTAGTTATCAATCTATTATTCAACTAACAAGAATCATAACAATCACATACATACAAGATCGGCCGATTTAGGGTTTTCACACAACCCATCAAACATCAAAATTAAACAACAAAGAGGTAAGAGATGATCAAGTATACCTTCCTAGCACCTAGTTCTTGGATTAATCTCTTGATTTGATGTGTATATGTGTGTGATGGTGGACGGCAGCCGTGGGTCAAGAGAGGGAGAGAGAGCCGATCGGTGGTGTTGTAGGTTTAGAATAATAGGTTAGGGTTTGTTTATTAGTGATATATTTATAAACAAACAAGTTACACTCTAGTCCTTCTACTTTCAAGTGTTGTTTTTCTAGAACATTCTATCCTAACTTGCACATAATCATGACAATAATATAACACATAATCCTAACACATAGTTATCACATCATTAGTGTTTTAGTGTGCTTCGTTTATTCCTCAATCGTTTGCGTTTCGGTGCAAATCCCGAAAGACTACTACACATGTAGTAAGTGTTAAGCGTCATTTAAACCCTAGTTTAAATGTAATGAAGTATGCGTTATAGATTCAACGATCTTAAAGTTTGAATTAACGGAGTTGAGTTAACGAGGTTAACCTGAAATTGACGATTGTCACATCATTCCCATGTTAAAGAATTTTCGTCCCGAAAATTTGAGTCAAGTCGTGATGAGAGCCTGAAAAAGTAAGAAAGATTTTCAGTTTGTCATATCATCCCCTAGTAGAAAGAAATTTCGTCCCGAAATTTAGTTCATACCTCCGGTGATGTTTGACGGTTTGCCGGGTTTCGCGGTTTTCGGTGTTTGGTTAGCCCTTCAAAAAGGTGAGGATACTTTTTCATCATGTGATCCTCGCGTTCCCATGTGAACTCCGGTCCACGTCTCGAGTTCCAACGAACCTTAACAATTGGAATTTTGCTGTGTTTGAGCGTTTTGGTTTCCCAATCCAAAACCTCGACTGGTTCCTCAATGAACCGTAACTGTTCATCAACTTGTAGTTCCTCCAAAGGGACTACTTGGGTTTCATCAGATAGGCATTTCTTCAAATTTGATACGTGGAATACATCGTGTACGCCACTGAGTTCTGTTGGTAGGTCCAGTAGGTAGGCCACCGGACCAATGCGCTCAGTTATCCGGTACGGACCAACATATCGTGGGTTGAGTTTGTTTCGCTTACCAAAGCGAACCACACCTTTCCAGGGTGAGACTTTGAGTAACACTCGATCGTTTACTTGAAATTCGAGAGGTTTTCGGCGCTTGTCGGCGTAACTCTTTTGGCGATCTCGTGCTGCTGCCATGCGATTTCGGATTTGAACAATCTTTTCCGAGGTTTCGAGTACCAGTTCCGGACCAGTGATTTGGCTATCACCCACCTCTGCCCAGCAGAGTGGTGATCGACACTTCCGTCCGTACAGCGCTTCAAACGGCGCTACCTTAATACTTGCGTGGTAGCTGTTATTATACGAAAACTCTACCAAGGGTAAGTGGGGTTCCCAACTTTTTCCGAAATCTAAGACGCATGCACGCAACATATCCTCCAGGGTCTGAATAGTCCGTTCACTTTGCCCATCCGTCTGAGGATGGTATGCGGTACTCATATCGAGAAGTGTGCCCAGTGCGCTTTGCAGCGACTTCCAAAAGTGTGAGGTAAAACGAGAATCTCGATCGGAAATGATCGAGACAGGCACTCCGTGTCTCGACACTACTTCCTTCACGTAGACACGAGTCAGTCTTTCCATTTTGTCTGTTTCCTTAATCGCTAGGAAGTGCGCCGATTTAGTCAACCGGTCAACGATCACCCAGATGGTATCGCATCCCGTCGGTGTTTTAGGCAAACCCGTAATAAAGTCCATTGAGATGTGTTCCCATTTCCACATTGGGAGTTCCGGTTGTTGCAGTAGACCAGATGGTTTCTGGTATTCTATCTTGACTCTGGCACAAGTCAAGCATTTGCTCACGTAGGTGGCAATGTCGGCTTTCATGTTCGGCCACCAGTAAAGTTCCTTTAAATCATGATACATTTTATCTGAGCCAGGGTGGATAGAATATCGGGACTTGTGAGCTTCGTCCATCACTAGAGTTCTCAATTCTCCGTATCGTGGAACCCAAATCCGGTTCTCAAAATATCGGACCCCGTCCGATCTGGTTTCAAGTTGCTTGCTCATGCCCCGCATGAGTTCCGATGGAAGATTATCATCTTTCAACGCTTCCAGTTGCGCATCGCGAATCTGATCGGGTAAGCTGGCATGAATCGTAAGTTGCAATGCTCTCACCCGTCTGGGTTTATCTGTTTCTTTTCTGCTGAGGGCGTCGGCCACCACATTGGCCTTGCCAGGGTGGTACTTGATGGCACAATCGTAATCTTTAAGCAGCTCGACCCAACGACGCTGTCGCATGTTCAGCTCCTTCTGATCATAGATATGTTGGAGACTCTTGTGGTCGGTGTAAATGGTAAACTTGGTACCGTACAAGTAATGCCTCTATATCTTAAGAGCAAACACTACAGCTCCGAGTTCCAAATCGTGGGTCGTGTAGTTCTTCTCGTGAACCCGTAGTTGTCTAGAGGCGTAGGCTATAACCTTCTCGAGTTGCATCAGCACACAACCGAGACCTTGTATAGATGCGTCACAGTGTACCTCAAAGTTTTCCGTTCCCTCGGGGAGAGCTAAAATAGGGGCGCTACAAAGCTTGGTTTTCAACAGTTGAAAAGCGGATTCTTGCGCGTCACCCCAGTTGTACTTAGTGCCCTTGTGAGTCAAAGCGGTGAGCGGTTGAGCAATCTTTGAAAATCCCTCGATGAAACGCCGATAGTAGCCGGCCAGTCCTAGGAATTGTCGCACCTCAGTCGGAGTCTTAGGTGCTTCCCAGTTTTTGATGGCCTCTACCTTACCGGGATCGACATGGATACCATTCTCGTTGATCACATGTCCTAAAAAGTGAACCTCGCGAAGCCAGAATTCACATTTCGAGAGTTTAGCATACAGTTGTTCCTTCTTCAGTAGTTCCAGAATTATCCTTAAGTGCTCTTCGTGGTCAGTCTCGTTCTTGGAATAGACGAGAATATCATCGATGAAAACAATCACGAACTTGTCGAGGTACGCCTTGCATACTCGATTCATGAGATCCATAAATACGGCTGGTGCGTTGGTTAGGCCAAAAGGCATAACCGAAAACTCGTAGTGACCATACCGTGTTCTGAAAGCCGTTTTTGAAATATCTTCTTCGCGCACTCTCAGCTGGTGATAACCGGATCGTAGATCGATCTTCGAGTAGTAACTCGATCCCTGAAGCTGGTCAAACAAATCATCAATTCGGGGTAAAGGATAACGGTTCTTGACCGTCATCTTGTTCAACTCCCGGTAGTCGATGCACATTCGGAAAGTCCCGTCTTTCTTTCGGACAAACAAGACAGGGGCTCCCCATGGCGATGAGCTAGGTCGGATAAAACCTTTATCCAACAAATCTTGCAACTGGGTGGACAACTCCTGAAGTTCCGCCGGTGCGAGCCGATACGGGGCTCGTGCTATGGGTGCTGCACAGGGTGTCAACTCGATCTGAAATTCGACTTGACGAATAGGAGGGAGTCCAGGTAAATCCTCCGGGAAAACTTCCGGGAAGTCTCGCACAACCGGTATGTCTTCAATTCGTTTCTCCTCCGCGGGTTTCTCAACAATCTGCGCCAAAATTGCCGGATGACCCTTTCGTAAATACTTCTGTGCCTTCATAAGGGTAATGACGCTGGTGGTCATGCCGCTTCTCTCGCCTCGGACCGAAATGATCTCGCCAGAAGGGGTGGTAATATGGACTATCTTATCATGGCATATAATCTCCGCTCGGTTCTCGGATAACCAGTCCATGCCGACAACGACATCGAAACTACTAAGCGTAAAAGGAATAAGGTCGATGTCAAAGACATGACCTGACAGTTTCAACTTACATCCCGCAAGTATATGAGTTGTTATTACAGTTTTACCGTTAGCTAATTCAACAGGAAACTTAGCGTCTAACGGGGTTGGAGTAAGGTTTAAAAGTTGGCTAAAGGCCTTTGACACAAAACTCCTATCAGCTCCAGTGTCAAACAAAACAGAAGCAAAACAATCGTTTACAGGGAACTTACCAGACACCACATGCGGATCTCTGCGGGCTTGACCTGATCCAATCACAAACGCTCTTCCTTTGCCATTTCCTCCACCATTACTGCCACTTCCATTGCCCCCATTGTTGTCATTATGTTTCAGCTTGGGGCAATCCTTCCGGAAATGACCTTCCTGTCCACATTTAAAACATCCCTTAGTCGTCATCGGTGGCTTAGGAGCACCCTTCGCCGCAAGGTCTCCTCTACATTCCTTCGCTTGATGACCTATCTTTCCGCATCTTTGACACTTGACACGGTCACATTGACCAACATCACCTGTTGCACTTTGGATATTTCCCAACATATCCGCTCGAAACCTGCCCCGCTACCGTTGTTGTTGTTGTTGTGATTCTGAGTGTTGAAACTCCGAGTAAATTCGGGCTTACGGTAGTGGTGTTGCGGTGGGAGGTTTGAGGATGAAGATCTGGTGTTGTCAAACTTTCTCTTCCCGCTGTTCGGGTTGCTGTTGTTGTTACTGTTGCTGACGTGGTCATTACTCGGGTTGTCACGGGCTTTAACAGTCGAACCCCTCGGTGGTAACGCACCCTGGGTCACAGCCTGATCCGTCAGTTTGTGAGCCAAACGGATCGCTTGTTGGATCGTGGCTGGTCTGGAAGACGTCACCATACCCTGAATCTGTGGTGCTAACCCATCAATGTACATCTCTATTCTCTTGCTCGGCGGATCCACCATCCGCGGACACATCACTGCCAACTCGTGCGAACGAGTAGTGTAGCTTTCAATCTCTGAACCCACCATTTTCAACGACCAAAACTCCGACTCTAACTTCGAAATTTCTTCCCTCGGACAGTACTCCTCTCGCATCATGTTTTTGAACTCCTCCCAGTTCATCGCGTTAGCCAGTTCCAATCCAAGGATCTGGACGTTCGAATTCCACCAAGTGAGGGCGGAATCCTCAAGTGTCCCAGCAGCGAATTTGACCCTACTGGCAGGGGGACAATTACACATCACAACCACTTATTAGTCTAATTAAAAATTCATGATTAAAACCATTGTATTCGCTACAAAGTATTTCCAATCAATCCTTAAAATTATAGAAAAATAATAGTTCGGATGGAGACAACCCCTCCATCTAAGTGTCATCCTCACTAGATGTCGTCATCTGAGGACACCTCTGAATGTGCCTCCTCCTCAGCTGGTTCCTCCTCCGGTTCTTCTTCAGGTTCCTCCTCGGGCTCCTCTTCGGGATCTTCCTCGGGATCCTCCTCAGGCTCCTCTTCGGGATCTTCTTCAGGTTCTGCTACGTTCTGGGCAAGTTGCATTTGTAGGATATCGCAACGTTCTAAGGCTATTTCGGTTCGGGTCCTTGCTTCTTGGAGTTGCTCTTGCAAGTCTATCATCTCGGCTTGCATCTTCATCATAACCTTGGTTTGTTGCTCACTAGTCTCTTGCATTTCTTTCATTGCCGCTGCCATGCGGGCAATCTCCTCCTGAGTCTCGGTTCCATCTTTAAACAGTCTGGCAACATTTTCTCTAGTGTAGCGCATGTAACCCACATCACGCTCCACACAAGAAACGACAGCTGCGAGAACTCGCTCTACAGGTTCGGTTATAGGTGGTAGAGTGTTAGGGTAAGCAGGGTGGTTCGGGTGAGGCAATGGGGGAACTTGTTCACAGTAGACCATACGTCTGATCATGTTGGGGTACCATTCCCAGCTAACGTTGTTGTCATACAAGCCTCCGGATAGGCGGTACCTCTTTGGTGCAGGAGCTTCGAGTTCCGGGACTACACGGGGTGGCGAGGCAGTAGGTAACTGCGGTTCCTTCCCGTGAGCATGCGTCATCGAATCGGATGATGATGAGGGTGGCGTCGACATTCCTACAGGTAAGCCGGGTATATGCGCGCGTATGAGTGAAGGAGATAAGGAAATAAGATTTCAAGACTACACAAACCTATGCAGTGCGTATCATTATAACTAATGGGTCGTCGCGGTTATAGTCTAGTATGCATGCAGTTTCCTAGTTCGCTATAACCAATGGCTCTGATACCAATCTGTCACACCCTCAAAATCCACTAACGGAGTTTTACCGTCAGAGGGTGTGAACTGGCAGGATCGGAATCATTAGTTATAACCAAACCAAAGAAAAACGTTTAAATGAAAGTAAGTGCGGAAGCGTAAAACCTTAATTCAAAAGTTGCGTCACGCAGGACGACTTAAAACCAAATGTAACAGTTAAAATTAAGTTTGCAGAATAAAAGTGTTTTCATTAGTGCATGCTCCTAAACCGCGCGCCCGCCTCGGCTACCTGAGAATAACATACTAAAAGTGTCAACACAAGGTTGGTGAGTTCACAAGTAAAATAAGATAAATCGTTTAGCGTTTTGCGTAACCTCGTTACGACGTTTAAATGTTGCGTAACCCCGTTACGACGTTTGAGTGTGTTACCACGTTACAGCGTTTGAGTGTGTAACTACGTTACAGCGTTTGAGTGTGTAACTACGTTACAGCGTTTAAGTGTGTACCACGTTACAGCGTTTAAGTGTGTAACCACGTTACAGCGTTTAAGTGTTTTGCATTACCAGATAGTGTTATGTCAAATTATATATCGATAGGTAGCTAATCTATACAACAAGTATCGCTAAGTGGTTCGCGACCGAAGCTGACTGTTTATCAAGTGCCCGTCACCAGGTCCTCCAGACCATGGTAAGTGTTAGCCAAAATTTACACCCACTCAACCTCCAGTTGAGCTTAGCGTCGGGTGGGGTTTGTCAAACCCAGTAGTACTACTCAACAGTGACTCGCTATTCTAAATATTAACCGGTTCGATGTGTAGGACTTCAAATATTTCGTTTGCCACTTAGCCTTTACAAGTGATATATAATTTATAACAAAATCTCAAATGCGTTGTGGAGTATGTTATCTCCCCCAAGTGAAAAACGTTTGAAAACAGTTTAAAGAGGGGAAAGTGAAACTCACTGTTTGCGAAGAATATCCGATCTAGATCACCGAGTGATGCGCGTCGTAGAAAACTCTCTAGCGTTCTAAAATAACAAAGAGATTTTCTAAGTATCGGAATGTTTAATGAGTCTCTAGACTCGGCACATAATACCTATGCACGTAACATGTTTCGTGTTTCGTTTGTGAATCGTGTGTGACTTAAACAAGTAAAATTGTGATACGATACATGAGTGAGCAATTACTTTCGTGTCATGTATTAATAACATACTTATTAGCAATTATTCCCGTAGGGGCATTTTGGTCAACAAACAAAGACTAACTAACCATTATTCCCCATAAGGGCAATTTGGTCAATTCATGGCAATCAACTAGCAACTATTCCCCGCAAGGGTATTTTGGTCAAAATACAACAATTATAAAAAAACTATCATATTTCATGCATTCCTATACAACTCAGCAGCTAGTTTCGTTATGACAGAATTTCTACTTGAAAGATTGCACTAGTTTACCGATTATAACGTCTCAATTAATTTATCAAAAATTACCACAGGAGCATACATATCTTAGGTTTCCAGAACATCTTTTATCTTATTTTTATTCCATATAGATTGTTCATAATGATCAAAACATTACAGCTAACTTATATCAGTCAGATTCATGCACATCAGAATGTTATTTGCAATTCCCGTTAAACGAAAAATCCAATAAATGCAAGACCACTTGGGTTTGGTTCCTAACTCAGTGAGTCAACCTCCAGAAGTGGAACCAACCCAATTGGTCTCGTAGTTCATGAGATATAACATTTACAACATAACCTAACAGCAGGTCTAACAGCTCAGCTTTGCATCACGTTTTTGTAAAATCATAAAAGTATACTTCTACTTATCCAAAAATTACGAATTTATACTTCATAGAAACTAGACTCAACCTAGTTTACTGCAGTACCCACAATCTCAATCAATTTTCACGTTTACACTTCGTTACAGTCAGTTAAACATCGTATATACGTTCTGTCCAGAATCTGTTCACATCAAAACTCATCATAATAACAATCTATGAACTATCATGCATCCATATAACCCTCTAGACACTATAACTACTATCCATGCATATCAATCACACCATACATACAAGATTAGGGTTTGTGTTTTAATTCAAATCAAGAACAACAATCAATCATGTATCAATATCAATCTAGTTATCAATCTATTATTCAACTAACAAGAATCATAACAATCACATACATACAAGATCGGCCGATTTAGGGTTTTCACACAACCCATCAAACATCAAAATTAAACAACAAAGAGGTAAGAGATGATCAAGTATACCTTCCTAGCACCTAGTTCTTGGATTAATCTCTTGATTTGATGTGTATATGTGTGTGATGGTGGACGGCAGCCGTGGGTCAAGAGAGGGAGAGAGAGCCGATCGGTGGTGTTGTAGGTTTAGAATAATAGGTTAGGGTTTGTTTATTAGTGATATATTTATAAACAAACAAGTTACACTCTAGTCCTTCTACTTTCAAGTGTTGTTTTTCTAGAACATTCTATCCTAACTTGCACATAATCATGACAATAATATAACACATAATCCTAACACATAGTTATCACATCATTAGTGTTTTAGTGTGCTTCGTTTATTCCTCAATCGTTTGCGTTTCGGTGCAAATCCCGAAAGACTACTACACATGTAGTAAGTGTTAAGCGTCATTTAAACCCTAGTTTAAATGTAATGAAGTATGCGTTATAGATTCAACGATCTTAAAGTTTGAATTAACGGAGTTGAGTTAACGAGGTTAACCTGAAATTGACGATTGTCACAGCAAACCAAATACCAAGTATTATAACTCCAAATTTATTAACCACACTACCCTTCATCCGATTTCTTCATTGCTTGAACCAACAACTCACAATCAAGTCTTAAAAGATCCCGAGTGGCGGAAGGCGATGGATAATGAGTTTAATGCTCTTCTAAAAAATGCCACCTGGGAACTTGTACCTCCTTCGCAACACAAACATATTGGTTGCAAGTGGGTATTTCGCATCAAACGGCGTCCTGACGGGTCCGTTGAGAAGTACAAGGCGCGTCTAGTTGCTAAGGGATTCCTTCAAGAATATGGCAAGGATTACTTTGAAACATTCAGTCCGGTCACTAAACCTGTAACTATCCGTACGGTTCTCGCCATTGCCTTATCCCAAAACTGGTCCATCCGGCAACTCGATGTTAATAATGCCTTCTTGCATGGCACCTTGCATGAGGATGTTTACATGTCTCAACTACCGGGATATGTTAATCCAGATCTTCCCAATCACCTTTGTCATCTTCGAAAATCTCTCTACGGGCTCAAGCAAGCACCGCGTGCATGGTACATGGGACTTGCCACGTTCCTCCTTGAACTCGGGTTTCGCAAATCCTTGGCCGACCCGTCTTTGTTCATCTATAACTGGGATGGCATTATCTCCTATTTTTTGGTATATGTTGATGATATTGTCTTAACCGGCAACAACCATTCATTCATTCAACATATCATTAGTGCATTATCTCAAAAATTTTCCATTAAAGATCTTGGCATGCTACACCACTTTCTTGGCATTGAAGTTATTAACACAGCCACTGGTTTATTTCTATCTCAACATGCTCATGTGCAGAATTTACTCACCAAGTTTAAAATGGATGGAGCTAAACATGTTGCCACGCCACTTAGCTCTACTGAGTCACTCTCTCTTGTTGATGGATCGCCTACCGTTGACCCTACCCCGTATCGCCAATTGGTAGGCTCCCTACAGTATTTTGCTTTTACTCGACCCGATGTTTCTTACACGGTCAACAAGCTCTCTCAATACATGCATGCACCAACTCAACTCCATTGGCAAGCCTTAAAGCGGGTTCTTCGATACTTGAAAGGCACTATTCATCACTGTTTGTTTCTGAACCGCGGCTCTCCCATTGACCTTACCGCTTTTACCGATTCTGATTGGGGTGGAATTGCCGACGGGGGGCGTTCCACAACTGGCTGCATCATCTACCTTGGTTCCAACATCATCTCGTGGCGCTCGTCGCGTCAAAAATCGGTCTCTCGTTCTTCAACTGAGGCGGAGTATAAGGCATTAGCAAACGGTGCAGCAGAATTATCTTGGGTTCAAAATCTACTATTAGAGCTTGGTCTATCGGCAACTAAACCTCCTACATTATTTTGTGACAATGCTGGCACTACTTATTTGTGTGCCAACCCGGTCTATCATTCGCGTATGAAACACGTGGCACTCGATTATCACTTTTTTCGGGAAAAGGTAACTAATGGTTCATTACGGGTTCTACACATTCATTCAGCCGATCAACTTGCTGATGTGCTCACCAAACCTCTCAGTCGGGGTCCGTTTCACAAATTTCGATCCAAGATTGGAGTCTCTGATGGATCCTCCATCTTGCGGGGGCATATTAAGGAAACCACTCATTGACTATATATTAATTGTATTTCCATTTTCACCTTAAACAATATTTAGACAATTATTGTGGTTGTTATTATTCACCATTTAATTAGTCGTAGATTTCTCCTTACCATTGTATGTATGTTGTAAATGGCTATTTATAGCCTATGTATTCTGACTAATAATGCAATCATTTTCATTCAATAATCAAATCATCATACGACTTGATTGGCCTGGCCGACTTGATCGACTGGGCAATACATATCTAAAATTTAGTAAACGTAAATGAATCATTTATGTATAAATACTAAAGTAAACAAATAAGTTTCATGTTTTAAATTTGTGTGAGTTTGCTAATGGTTTACAATAAAGTTCTAAATCAACTTACAAATGTGTAAAGATAAAGAATGTTAATGCGATCATATCCATACTGTGAACCACAGGGACCTCGGACCTAAATCTGAACGGAACATAACTTCTTGATCTTGAGTAGGTAGTAATATTTCAGATAAGATGTATCAGAAGCTGTTGAGGCATGAATCCATGGATGTTGGATGCTGAATCCATGCTGTTGCGTACTCTGAACATACGATCTCCAAGCGTAAGCCGCGCCAGATATTGGAAGAACGCAAATGACACAAGCTCGAATGGAGAGAGTGGAGCTACATCATCGTTAGACGAATATGGGTACATAGAAAGCAATTTTGTAAATGAAACCTTGAGAGAACATATGTGTGCAGGGAGAAGACCAACATTGAAACAAGAAACGCAATATTGGATCGAAACGAATAAAGTATTGTTAATCGATGTTGTTGAGACCCAAAATTCACTTTGTGTTTGGAATGGACTCTCGTCTCATCATGGAGGGAGAGAATGGCTCATATCCATTTTCTTCGTAGCCATCATTAAATTTCCCTCATGCATAAATGTATAAAGATAGAGAGAGAGAGAAGAACCATAAAAAGTTAACCTCATGGAAGAAAGATATCTCTCACTTCCATATATATATATATATATATATATATATATATATATATATATATATGTGGTGAGTGGGTCTTAACCCTAATGGGTTGCTTCACTTAAACTTATTAATATTGGGCTTGATACGTTGGTTAAATCTCAACGGAGAGCACCTCCTTATGCATGGATCTTTTTCCATGTAAGCTCTTCAAGTTCCCTCGGTCTTTTGTACTAGTTATTTAATACGGGGACAAGAGATTTATTGCTTCACTTTCTTCCTTCTTCTGTCGGCATCTAATGCATTAAATGCTAAAGATATTTCATTAAATGTTTCAACGGTCTCTTTAGAATTTAATGGCATAGGCTACAAGCCAATGTAGCCTCATTAAATGTGAGTCATGTTTCTTGATTTGACTTCTCCATTCCTTGTGAATATTATGGTCAAATGTTTATCTTATTATGGACTTTTAGGCCTTTGTTGAATATTTTGGGCCATATAGTGGGTTGGCTCTATGGGCCATTGGGCTAAGATGTTAGGCGAAAGTACTTCAACTTTCGTCCACCGTCTTCTTAGATTTGGTTGGGTAAAAATAATCCAACTTCTACTTAAACTCTACAAGTTGAAACAACAAATCATTCGTCTTGAACTTTGTCCGCTTCTAGCCGAAAGTATTTGATATGCATCAGTCTCATATAATCCTTTACAACGTCTCCTATGCTTAATCCAAGAAAATAGTTAAATAGTCTATCACGTTTCTTACATTCTTCATCTTCCTAGCTAAGGTTTTATAGAAAAATAACAAGGAAATGTAACCAACACAATATTTTTATTCTATATATAATACTATATGGATATGTAATGCAGTCCAAACATGTCTTTAAGGCCAAAAAGTGTACATACACATCTTTAACACTAAAAATGACCTCTTATATATAACCTAATGTCTTTGTGCAACATAAACTAACCATCTAAGACATTGAAAGCCCTGCTAAGGCCCCGAGTATAGAATGAATCACACATGTCTTTTAACATAAAAATAACATGTTATAATCTAATGTGGGTTCGTGTTACATAAACTAATCAACCATGACATGTAAAGGCCTATTAAGGCTTAAAATAAAAATGTACAATTAATCATAATCATGTCTAGAATAACAACATAATGTCATATTCTTTTGGTTGTGTATAACAAGACATTATTATTTCTCACTTTCTCTAAACTTTGATTGATAAAAAATAAAACGAAAAAGTTAATTGATCAGATAATAAAGAATTTGATAGTACAGTATTTAATTCCCGTAATGTTATGTTTATCGGTTGCCTATTACCATTATCAGTAATCTTAATTGCTTATGTTTGTATTTCCATAACCATACTATACGTTATTTGTATTGGTACACTTTAAAATATTTTCCAAGTTAAGGTCTTCTTATTAGAAGTGGTTGATGATTATATTCATGTGTTTTATATGTTTGTATGTTTGCATGTTGTTATGCATGTTATTCATGATCATTCATACATCTCTACTTTATCGGTATAGTTTGTTTTAGGGATGAGATATGTGTCATACCCGTACCAAAAGTATTCATACTAGAATCGGTAAAGCTGGGTATCGAATACCGTGCCGAATTTTACGGTACGGGTATTTCAGTACGGTACCTGCTTTGGTACTACTTTGTGTGTTTTTTTCTTCAAATCTTCAGTGAACTTGGTATCGATGCCGGCAATCGGTCCGAATTGTCTAAATTGGTACCGACATTCAATAAACTATAATACAAAAAACGTGATACACAACCCAAACGAAATACCAAAACCAAAAATAAAAGAGAAAACTCCCAAAATAGCCTATTTTTACCAACTTTTTTTCCAGAATAGCCTAGGTTTTCAAAAAATCCCAAAATAGCCTATTTTTCGTCGGGTTTAGCGAAAACAATAGCTGATCTAAAGGATTAGTATAGCCTATCAGATGTTGACACGTATTCAAAATTTTCGGCGGATCCGACGTTTTTTTAAGCCATCCGACGAACTTCTTGTTCTAGACGACGTAATAATAAACAGTCGGATCTGACGGTTCAATTCTCGACTGTTTAATTTGTCTGTCGAACCCTAGATTTTCAATTCGGCTATTTTTTATTTTGAGTTCTAGAGTGAATTGAACACTATGGTTCAATTCTCGACTGTTTAATTTGTCTGTCGGATCCATTAATATGTTGACACATGGCGCGCTTTTAAAGATCCACAAATTCCGTCGGGCGATGTTGAAATTTTTTCGGATTCGACGGAAAAACTTGGCTATTTAGAGGATTTTTTTGTAAACCTCGGCTATTTTTCGAAAAATTTGGTCAAACTAGGCTATTTTGGGGATTTTACCTATACCAATAAACCATAATATCAAATTGATACCGCATACCAAAATGCCTTATCCAAACGGGTGCCGAGTTCCGAAATACCCATTTGAAGATACGCTTGGGTTGGACTTCCCAGTAAAACTCTTGATATTTCAAACGGGTATTAAGTTCCGAAATACCCAAATCCGTACCCATAAATACTGAAAACCGAATTCCTAAAATCTTGGTACTAGCACTGGTACTGAATATGCGGGTATAGGTATTTTAGAAAAAAAAATCTCTATCCCTAGTTTGTTTATTTGTTTATTATTTTGATTGATTGTTCTGCTGCACGGTGCACATTCATGCAATATTACTTTAAACTTACACATCTATATGTTTTTGTTGTTTGAAGTTTAACCAGTTAATGATTTGAGTAGATTAATGTGTTTAACATCAGTTCATGCATCTCTGAACCATCTGGTAATGTAAAAATCATTTCTAGAGGTGGCAAATGGGTTGGGTTGGATCGAAATGGGTTTGAGTTAGAATGAGTTAGGGCCCAAAACGGGTCAATTAAAAAAATGGTTGTTTTGGTTTAGGTAGAAACATGTTAGGGTCGGAACAGGTTTCGTTTTTTTTTTTTTGTTTTTTTTTTGAATAAGGATAACGGCGTAAACATTTTAGTTTTTTTCAATTTTTTGTTTTTTATTTATATTTTGAGTTATGATTTTTTTATTATTTTTTTGAATTTTTTTCTGAAGGGTTTTCTATTAAGATAAAAAAAAACCTCAAAAAATATACAAAAAATTAATAAAAAAATTATAACTCAAAATATAAATAAAACAAAAAAAAAATCTAAAATGTTTCCTTTGTTGTCCTCGTCCCATTAAAAAAATCCACCGAGAAATTGAACCGAAAACGGAAAAATCAACGAAAATGAAATAAAAAGCGAAAACCAAACCAAATCAATCGAAATCAAAAAACGATCAAAAGGAGACTAAAAAATTGAAACTGAACGATAACGAAACTGAAAAAACGGACAAAAACGAAACAAATATTCAAAACGAGTCCGGAATCCATCAAAAAGAACCAAAAGAAACCAAAAGTCAATTCGTCCCGTGTGAAAACTCGTGTTGGCTTGAAACCTAAACCGAACCCGTTCAAATCTGAACCCGTTTCATGCCGAAACCCGTCTCGTGCGGAAACACTTTCCAATCTGAAACCTGCCACAATTCTTTAGGACACTAACTCACATCGACCCGTTTATTTGAATTTTTCGACCCTTGGACCCGAAAATAACAAGATGGAATTTCAAGTGACCCATTTAGTTAAAATCTTTAACCCAAATCAACCCATTAAATTTTTAAAACAACCCAAATTGACCCATTTGAAATGGTTTGGGTCAAGATTGTCACCCCCAATCATTTCTATTACAAGTACAATTCTATTTATTTGCTGTGAACCTAAATAGTCGGATAAGAATATGTTACAACTTTATTAGTAACGAGTAACGACCATAAGTCACAGTAATGACAAGTTACCAAACCAAAAACCACCAGGCCTTCAGTTCATAAATATATAAATGTCTTAAATCAGCATTTGTACGTACAAGGATGTGATTACAAGTCTTCTAACAGACCAAACACCAAAGTAATAATATTAAACCAACTTCTCTTTTAAGAATATTAAAAACTTGGAACTAAATGGTGACACTGAAGCACGTCATCGGCCAGTGGTTCCAAATAGCATTGATGACGGTCCAAGGATACAGGGCGGGCTCTTCACAGCATCAATGAATGCTTACGGTTCAGAGTTCATCATGCTTCAGACTAGTTCCTTCTGTTGTGTGATACAATTAGCATTTAGCACCATATACAGTAAAAATAAACTTTTGTTAAATTCACAATGATTATTATGTTTAACTAATAAGAAAAATAAAAATGTAATCAAGACTTTGGTAAGAAATTTCACCTGGAATTGAATCAGGGAAGAAAAATGAAATTTCCCTTGCTGCTGACTCATGTGAATCCGAACCATGAACACAGTTTCTCTCTAAATCCACCCCACACATGGCTCTTATGCTACACAACATTACAATTCTAGAAAATGATAATGGGCTTGAATGCAACATCATAAGAAAAGAACAAGAAACCTGTCCGGATGAGTAATTTTAGCTTTGCGAGCATCAGTCGGCCCAATAAGAGTACGCCAATCAGCTATAGCATTAACTTTTTCCAGAGTCATTATCAAGACTGGCCCGCTAACAACATAAAGATATGGTGTATTAATTTCCTTGTGCTATTAGGACACACACGTGCTACATAGACATTATCTATCAATTTTATTAGTACCAACTAAAAAGATATTGCCAAGAAACAAAAGTCTTTTGTTTCAAAGATTAAGACACAGTTTGTTTAGATTATAGCTACTTTCTCAAAAACAGAAATGTGATGATATTAAAAGAAAAAACTACCTTGTCATGTATTTAACAAGGTTTGAAAAGAAACTCTTTGTTGAGTGCTCAGCATAAAATCTCCTCACACTATCTTCATCAAGGTGAAGTGTAACCTCGCTTTGGATGATGAAGCCAGATTCAAGAATAATCTTCCTTATCGAGCTGCTATGCTTACCAGAAACCCCATCTGATTTCACTATAGCTAGTGTCCGCTCATTTTCCAAATCCGCAGTTGCCAATGATCTATATAAACCGTGTAGGTCTGTAAATCATCAAACGTACAGTAAAAGAGAAAAACAAAACGGAAAAAAAAACATATAATGGAATTGGAAGAGATGCTGCTTTTGACATACAAATATTCACACTTAACATACAACTAATCTTTCATGTGTGTTTCAAATACTTGCAAGCTGTTAACTGGTATAGAATCCTTGATGCTCGCATTATCTATACTATATATAATACACCAAATAAGGGCAAATTAAGACACCCATTTTTAAGTAATTTACAACACTTAAAGCATGAGTTACATGTGTTAGTAAGGGTAAACATGTCTTTTAAACACAATCCATTCAACTTACAAGTTTGGTCCTTCTTCTTTAACCATATTATGTTTTTAATTTAACTTGTAAACTAACTTCCCACCCATGATATTTAAACGACTATAGCCTTTTCATATGTTAATATTTTTATAAACAAATTGCACCATAAAAACGAGCATTTTATCCTCTTTAATTTGGGTATGATATTGTTGTAATTTTTTTTCATTTTAAATAAATTAATATGTTACGTAGGGGTGTTCAGTGTCGGTTTTGATGGTTTTTAAGTTACACTTGTGAGTCCAACCGTTAATACTGATTTTTTGTCGTCCAAAACCAAACTCAACCATTGAAAGTTGAAACCGAATCGCTACTAACGGCCTAATTCCAGTTTAGTTTGACAGTTTAAACTTTAATAATAAATTTATTTTAAAATAATTAATAATTTAACTGTACCATCAATTTCAACTAAAAACCAACATAATATAATATGATACTTGAGATGATCATGAATAAAAAATGATAATTTTAGCCACATAAATGGTAAATATTAATGGAAGATCTAGAACGTGAAATAATAACAAAGATTACAAAAGGAATCATATTGCAATTAGGTTAATTTACAGTCTTTTCTGGTTTCATATGGCCAGTTGCCGATATAAACCGCGAACCAACCGTTCACTACGTTTTGAAAATTTTGAAACCGATCAACAAACCGAAAGTAAAAAAGAAAAAGAATAAAGAAGTCAAACCAATGACCGATTTAAACGATTTCAAGGTTTTAACCGAACCATAAACACTTATATTTGTATGTGATTAGCATGTTCAAAATCCCGCTGCATCGCGCGGGCACCCGTCTAGTCAATATCAAATATATATACATGGTATTCCCTAATCTATCTTAGGACAGTATTGCCAATAGTCAAATTACAAATTATTGCTATAACATTGCCTATCAATCTATCATATATATTACGTATATATTTCCATATAAAAGCATATAGGGTTGTAAATGAATCAAACGTTCGGAGGGAAGTTCGTTTACGCTCGTTTGACATGAACAAGAAATTTTATTCAATTAACTAAACGAACGGACACGAACAGAGACCATGTTCGTTGAATTGTGTTCATGAACGTCCGATAATGTGTCCGTTTATATTCGTTAATGTTTGTTTGTTTATGTGATTAACTTACATGTAAAACTAACATATAAATGTTAAAAAAACACCACCACAAACTCGGTAGCCGGACCAAACTGTTGACACCGACCATTCTCGGTTAGCCAAATCAAATAAAACATTGTTCGTGTTCATGAACCGTTCAGTTGCCCAATAAAAGCTTAACTCACGAACATGAACACTGTTAAGGAATGACATATATCTCGGCAAATTATATTGCTATTTCCTAATATGATTCAATTCAAATATGTAAAGTTTATTTACATATCTTGGTCAATATTGATAGTTAATGTTTAGCATATTTTTCTCCTGTAATTACTCTTTGTAATTGTGTATTTATATGTTACTTATCAAAGGAATGAAATATCAATTTCTACCATCTCTGATCTTTTATATGGTATCAGAGCCTGAAATCTCCTCCACACACACATCCCGTTCTTCATCACCGAATAACTCTCGACCAAACACGCCATCCTCAACCATGGCATCAAATGATTCCCTACAAATCAACACCTCGATGAAGGACCTTACTGTCATCACTTTACCGGCTACCCTCAAGCTTACCTCCTCAAACTACCTTGCCTGGAAAACACAAATCGAAGCGCTACTCTATGGACTTGATTTGTTTAAGTTCATCGACGGTTCACACCGCGCACCCAAACCTACTCTTGCTCAAGACGGAACCGAAATTCCTCACAAAAATTACTCTCAATGGTTCCGTCAAGACAAGTTGCTTTTTGGAGCACTCGTTGGCAGTTTGTCGCAACAAATTGTCCCACTTATCACGGGAGCTTCCTCGTCCCATGAAGCATGGCAAATATTAGCTAAGACCTATGCGTCTCTAACCCGGGGTCATATTAAGCAGTTAAAATACCGTCTCAAGCAACTCTCTAAAACTCCTACTCAATCAATTACCGTGTATATGCAAGACATCAAAACCATGGTCGATGAATTGGCTATACTAGGTAAAAAGATGGATGATGAAGATGTGAATGATGCCATTTTAAATGGTCTTGACCAAACTAGCTACAAGCCTATTCTAGATGCTATACATGGCAGAGACTCCACTATCCCTTTTAATGAGTTGCATGAAAAACTGATAAATCATGAGTTGTCTCTATTACAGCAAACAACAAACAATGGTATGCATCAACCGGCTACTGTGCTCTACGCCCAAAACAAAAATATGGGCAGGTCATGGACTAACAAACAAGGGATGCAATCTTCTTTTCAACACAAGCAAAACCATCCAGCCCCTGGATTACTCCCTACACCATCCCAGACTACCGGGCAACGACCCTATCTTGGCAAATGCCAATGGTGTCACGAAAAAGGGCCACTCGCTTACAAACTGCCCTCACTTCAAAAAGGTACATCCAATGATTGTTGTTCCAAACTTTAACCGTGGCTCGCAGGCTAAAAATGCACAGGTCAACATGATGTACACTAGAGACGGAACTTCCGCCAACTATCTGTTCGATAGCGGTGCCTCTCATCATGTCACAAATGATCTGAACAACCTTGCTCTTCATGCCCCATATGATGGAACGGAGGAACTCGTCATCGGTGATGGTTTGTCTCAAAATCACTCATATTGGTTCACTCATTATTAGAACTTCCACTACACCTCTTATTCTTAAAACATGTGCTATGTGTTCCTTCAATATCTAAAAACATCATATCTATTTCCCGTTTATGTTTGATAATAATCTTTCCATGAAATTTTACTCCTCTGTTTTTGTTATTAAGGACCGGGCATCCAAAATCAAAGTCCTCCAGGGAACAGCAACTAAAGGGATGTATGAGCTTCGCTCCACCTCCTTATCTCCACCATCGGTCTTCACCATGCAAAGAACCGACTCTATCATTTGGCATCATCGTTTTAGGCACCCGCATAATAAAGTTCTAAAACTTTTGTCATCTTTTGTTTCTTTTACTTCTAGTTTAAATGACAAATGTAATTCTTGTCATATTAATAAAAGTCATCGTTTGCCATTTTCAGATTCGACTCTTTCATCTAATGCACCACTAGATTTAATTTTTTCTGACGTATGGTGTTCTCCGGTCACCTCATTTGATAACTACAAATATTATATTATATTTGTTGACCACTTTACAAAATACTTATGGCTTTATCCTTTGAAACGCAAATCTGATTCTCTTTCTACATTTATAAGATTTCAACAACTCGTTGAAAATTATTTCAATCGGAAAATAAAACAATTCTTTTCTGACAATGGTGGGGAATATTTAAAACTTCAACCTCATCTAATCTCTTGTGGCATCTCTCACCTCACATCACCACCTCACACACCGGAGCATAACGGTTACGCAGAACGCCACCATCGGCATATTGTCGAGACCGGCCTTACCTTACTATCTCATGCCAAAATCCCAGTCACATTTTGGCCCTTTGCTTTTACAACAGCCGCGTATCTAATAAATAGGCTTCCTACACCCACACTAAATAACTCATCTCCATTCTTTAAGTTATTTCATAAACAACCTAATTACACCAAACTTCGAAGCTTTGGTTGTTTATCGTATCCATGGCTCCGACCATACTCTCCTCACAAATTACATCATCGATCCATTCCATGCATTTTTGTTGGCTACTCTCCAATTCAAAGTGCTTATTATTCCCTTAATCCACTAACTCATAAAATATATACATCAAGACATGTCATTTTGTAGAAAATGACTTTCCATTTGAACAGCTCACAAACTCTCAACATACAAACCATCCAAATCTCACTGATTGGGTACCAATATCCATACCCATTTCACTTCCCAACTCTTCAACCAATTCACCACCTTCCGCACATACACCTATGCCAACCAACACTGCCACTTCAAATATCTCTCCCACCACAAATGTTTCTCCCATACAACCTAGTTCTAATCCAACCACTAATACTCCCATGCCCACAGAACTCTCCTCATCATCCCCATCACCTCCGCCCATAGCTCCCACATCAACCACAAATGAGCTTCCACAGTCTTCATCATCTCAAACTGTTGACACATCCCTTCCCAAACCAAACACTCGTTCTAAACCTAAACCCAACTCTAGATATCACAACTCGGATTTTCTCCTTTACACTAATACCACCGTTGTTCCTATCGAACCTCCAACTATCACCCATGCCTTAAAACATCCATCTTGGCGTCGAGCCATGCAAGAAGAATTTGATGCTCTGGAACGTAACAACACTTGGACTCTTGTTCCGCCTACTCTTGCTCCTAATCTAGTTGGTTGCAAATGGGTATATCACACCAAGTACAAACCGGACGGCTCCGTTGATCGACTAAAAGCTCGTTTAGTCGCCAAGGGGTTTACCCAAAGACCGGGCATCGACTACGTTGAAACTTTCAGCCATGTTCTTAAACCTGCCACACTACGCCTTTGTACTATCCTTGGCTGTTTCTCAAGGTTGGATTCTACGCCAACTCGACATAAATAATGCCTTTCTTCAAGGTACATTAAATGAGGAAGTGTTTATGGCCCAACCGCCGGGTTTATTAATCCGTCATTTCCCACACATGTTTGCAAATTAAACAAAGCTCTTTATGGTCTACGCCAAGCTTCTCGTGCTTGGTATGATGAACTAAAATCTTTTCTCATTTCACATGGATTCAAATCCACTGTGTCTGACTCTTCTCTTTTACCCTTAGCATTAGCTCTTCACCCATTTTCATTCTTGTTTATGTCGATGACATAATTATTACAGGTCCCTCTACCATTCTTATATCTCGCTTTATTAGTCTCTTATCTGCCAGATTCTCCCTTAAAAGATCTTGGCCCATTATCTTACTTTCTTGGTGTTGAGGTCTTACCTCATTCACACGGTATTCTTCTCTCTCAAAAGAAATATATTAACGACATTCTTCACAAAGCAAATATGAGTGATTGCAAGACCATTTCCACACCGATCACATATTCTGAACCGCTTACATTATATGGTGGTACTCCATACCGGAACCCAACCGAGTATCGAACCATCGTAGGCGCTTTACAATATGTATCTCTTACTAGACCGGATGTGGCTTATACAGTTAACAGGTTATCTCAATTTATGCATGCTCCAACATCACAACATTGGGCAGCCTTAAAGAGACTCTTACGTTACTTGCAAGGTACTTTAAAACATGGCATTTTACTTCGTCGGCAGTCCCCTCTACATTTGCATGCTTTTACAGATGCGGACTGGTCCGGCGACAAAGAAAACTATCGAAGCACCACCGGCTATGTTGTGTATCTTGGAGCTAACCCCATCTTGTGGAGTTCAAAACGCCAAAGCACCTTGGCACGTAGCTCCACCGAAGCAGAATTTAGGGCGGTTGCATCTACAACCAACGAGGTACAATGGCTATTTTCACTTTTAACTGAACTTGGTTTCCACTCAACAACCATTCCTACCATCTTCTGTGACAATTTAAGTGCAACCACCTACTCGGCAAACCCGGTTTTTCATTCTCGAATGAAACACTTAGCATTGGACTTTCACTTTGTGCGTGAAAAAGTTCAAACTGGTTCTTTGCGAGTTACACATATTTCCGGAGATGATCAATTGGCTGACGTTCTCACGAAGCCCTTATTACGACCCCCGGTTTCATCTACTTATCTCCAAGATTGGTCTCACTCCCGGTTCGTCCATCTTGCGGGGGAATGTTAAGGAATGACATATATCTCGGCAAATTATATGCTATTTCCTAATATGATTCAATTCAAATATGTAAAGTTTATTTACATATCTTGGTCAATATTGATAGTTAATGTTTAGCATATTTTTCTCCTGTAATTACTCTTTGTAATTGTGTGTTTATATGTTACTTATCAAAGGAATGAAATATCAATTTTTACCATCTCTGATCTTTTATAAACACGACCTTATGTTTGGTTCAGTTTGATTACAGGCTAAATACAAGTATATGATCAAGCTCCACTTATATTATTATGTTTAAACTAGCCAATCTGACATCACATCACATCATGGCTGGACAGTTTATGATTCGGTTTAAAATAAAAGTTTAGTTGCATCTACTGGTTGCAATTTCATAATTATAAAACCCTAGCATTAAGCACCTGAGAGATAGCGAAGCAACAGAGGCTAGAAGGATGATTACCACCAAGTTCCCAAAGCAGCAGAAGCCAAAAAGGAGATTATTATTATTATTATTATTATTATTATTATTATTATTATTATTATTATTATTATTATTATTAAGCATCCAAACAACAAGTAAGTAAGTAGAATCAGTTATCAGATTCATGAATTTGATAGCTGTGAATTCGAAATACAAAAGTACAAGGAAGAAGTTAAGAATTATTATAGTATTATATTAAATGGAACCTCTGTATCGTCGTTCGGTTGGTCGCCGCCGGTCACCGTCAGAGAACTGAGGTTTGGGGAAACAAGAGGCGGGAATGCGTAGTTAAGGAGCAGAAAGAGACGGTTTTAAGTTTTTAAGGGATTGCATAATAAGATATTGAAGCTTGAGCTTGGCTCGTTTTGACTTGTATGATGAGCTCAAGCTTTTTTTTCTAAAGCTTGAATTTGACTTGAGAGTTGTATTTTTAAATTTGGGTTTAGCTTGTTTATTAATTAATTTATAAAGGTTGTTAATTTTAGAAAAAATGGCAAAAGATGTCCTTTATGTTTGTACAGTTTTTCAATGGACGTCCTTTGGCAAACTTAATTACAAGAAACATCCTTTATGTTCAAAAAACGTTGCACGGTTCGTCCTTTTCACTAACAAAAGTTAGTTTTTCTCGTTAAATCCAGTCATATGCACCTCATGTGAGAGCAATTTAGTCTTTTTACCCCTCAAGGGTTATTCGTGTAATTGACATAAAATTTTGGGCTTTAAATAAATAAAAGTTTTTTTTCTTTTTAACCCATTTTCTTCCCCAAATAATCATAAGACAAAATGGCAAAACACGTCCTTTATGTTTGCACATTTTTTCAATTGACGTCCTTTAGCAAACTTAATAACAGAAAACATCCTTTATATTTAAAAATTCTATCACGTTTTGTCCTTTAATGCTAACCCAGTTAAATTTTCTTGTTAAATCTGGTCATGTGCCTTGCACATGAGGGTAGTTTCGTAAATTTATACATTTATTTATTTAGTAATAAAATAAAAACATAAAGATATTTAAAATAAAAACTCTCTCTCATTCTTCTTCTTCTTCAACCCATCAACTTCATCCTCATCACCATCAAATCTGTACCCCAAAAATCTGGCCACCCTGACCACCCGCCATCACCGTTGACTGACCACGCCACCACCACTGCAATGCCGGCTACAAGTTGTAGCAAGTAGAATCCACCTAGGGTTTCAATTCAAAATTAGGGTTAACACATATTAAAACCTTCAATCTCGGATTCAAGTGATGGGGTTTTGTTCTAATCAATTAAACGGTAGAAATAAAGACTTGGTGGCGGAAATCGATGAAAAAAATACTTACCCTTGTTTTGATTCTTTGGTTGGGTTCATCTGAGGTTGTGTTGTAACGGTTGACGTTGTGATTCAAGGCTGGTGGTGTTAGTTGGTGGCTAATGATGGAGGTTGTGATGCAGCGGCTAGGTTTACAGTTTAGGGTTTGGCGATGGTGGTGGCCGGCGACATTACCGGTGGTGGTGTTAAGGTGGGTGGTGCAGGTGGTGCAGGTGCAGGTGGGGGTGGTTGTCGGAGATGACTTCATTGTGACTTTAAACCTACATCTCATCAAATCCTCAAAACCTAACAAACACAACGGTTACC
>NW_027503090.1:0-48133 GCF_021521415.1 Bidens hawaiensis | reverse complement strand
ATATTTTAAAGTAGAGCTAATCTTTGCTCAAATGTTTCTCGTTGTTTCTTAGTTTCTGGTTTGTCAAAATTATTTAAAAATCTTAAGGTTTGGTTGCTGAAAAACTGAATTTTGAATAATTTGTTCAAAAATTTCGCTTTTTAGACTTGGTTTGGCCATGTGTAAATCCCCTCCCCACATTTAAATCTCACATGGTCTTCAATGTGAAAAGATTTTAAATAAAAGCGAAAAAGAAATTTTATTTCCCTATGAACCGAGATGAAATATATGTCATCTGTTGTCTTCCTGTTGGCTGTTTGGAAGTTCTGGTACTAAACAAATCTGACCTGCATAAAATCTACAACCACAACCATAAACACAAACATAGTACACAAAATATATAATGACCCAAGATAAGTATGGGTATATAGTTAACCATACCGCCTTACAAGCGGGCATCCTACATAATAAAAATAGTGTCTTAAAACTTCCGTACAAAACAACAGAGAATAAAAATGTTCAACAACCGACTACACATAACATTACACCTACTCATGCTACAAAGATCCTACTTGTAAGCATAATGCGATGGGGGGAGGATTCTTATGATTGCTCCTTATTTTCCGTATCCTCAATAATGGTTGAGTAGTTTACGAACCTCATCATTCGTGGTTCGTCATAAATTTTCTCAACCATTCCCATCCTGGAGCAAAAATCAAGGTTTAGGGGCAAGGGTGTTGGTCCTAGTTTGCCTTGAATTTGTAATCCATATGTCTTATAAAATATAATAATTCATCCACCATCAAACAGGGGGGGGGGGGTGCCGACTTTGGATTGGGCATTCTCTGAAATCTTAGAACAAAGCAAGTAGATTATGTTGCAATGTCTGCCTGTTTTTATGAAATAAAGAGCCCATAGATCTCGTAAGTTGACCGGTGCTCCATGGGTTTATGGTTTTGTGTGTGCATCCTAAGAAGCGGTGGATGTATCTTATTAGTGGATCAATGAATTCAGTGCTCTTAGAGACGCTAGGGTTATAGTTGTCTCCGTTGATTTTTGCTAATGTCCTGTAAAACCGTGTAGTTTTCCCACTTCGTTAGGGAATGTGTAGTTGGATCTGAACCATAAATCTGATATTATCTCATCTTTTGTGTATATTCCGGCACTGACCTCGAATTCTACAAGGTTGGAGTTATGCCAAACTCCCCCTATTAAAATCTTAGAGTGTTTTGCTTTATAGAAGCTAGTGGTATGTGGATTCATTTTGAGGTGGAATGAAGCTAGGAATTCCATTGTTATCTCAATCACTGATCGATCCGTGTTTAAGAATAGTCTCATCCATGGAGTGATCACCATGTTGATCATTCGTTGGTATTCACTCACTTCCCCTAATGTCCTTCTACATGTGTATAGAAGCGGTTTTTCCATTCTTATTTTAAGAGTTTTAAATCTTCTCATGGCCATTCTTTCTTCCTGAGTCCTATCTAAGAATTCTAAGTATGGGTGATTTTTGGTAAGCTGAGCCCTCCTGAATAATGGAAACGAGTCAAAAATGGATTTCGAGAATTTCAAATTCTGTTCCAGAAGCAAGGCACGGCGTGATGAATTTGGGCGATATTTGGCTGACTTTCTGGTTGACCACATTTTTTCTTAGGGAAACACGACCCGTGGTTTGCACAAACTCGGATTTATGAAGTCTCGAACATGAGTATCAACCCAAACTTCTTAAATGGTTTCACACATGGGTCGGTCATTAGGGTTAAACCCGACATGAACCAAAAGTTAACCAAATTGGACTTAAAATCATGTTTAAACTAGTTTACATTCAGTTTTTCAAACCAATTAATCCTTTCTAATATGTAAACTATGTTTAGAGATGTTAATTAGTCCTAATCTAACCAAAATTTTGTGGAACTTGAATCTAGGGTTCGGTGAGTGGGTCTTAATCTAACCCTAGAACAAGATTGAAATGATCAGATTGACATACCTTGATGATTGAAACAAAAAATCGATGGAATAATGGCCCGAAAATCGCCCAAACTCGCGTAGGGTTTGAGAGGATGCGGTTAAAAGTGAAAAGGATGATTTTTAGAAGATAAAAACCATCGGCCACGCACAACATGGCCGTGGTCAGTAAGGCACGGCCGTGCTGACACGATGTGTTCTCGTTTTTTTCATTTTTTTAACCATTTGGAATAAATGAGTTTGGTATGTCAATTTAGAAACGTAGTAAATGAAATTAATTGATTCAGAATACGAGTACACGAACGTTAAAACAAAGGAAATAAAGAGTATAAGTGATAAACGATTAGAATCCTAAACTTAACCAAACTACTTGAATAACCTCAATCGTCCTCCAAACAAGGTCTGCATGTGGGTAGACCCGAATATGAATGTGGTTTTGTTTGCCCTCTGAGCTTGGTTCCGGTTAAAAGTAGCAAGCTCGACCATTAGCCACTCGAGGTTGTCTTCTAGCTTCGCCATCCTTCGGTCCACATGATAACGTTTGAAACATAGTGTTTCAACCATATCATGCAGCTCTTGGTTTCTCACTCCGCCACCACGTTAATGCTTACCAACTTGTCAACTCTCTCGCGTAAATGCATTAACTCCCTAACTAAATTTATGGGTACCTCTCATTGTCATCCATAACTTGGCCTTCGTCCTTTCCTCTCTTATCCATGGTAATTTCTTGGTGGAAATGTGTTAAATGGGGTATGTCAAAAGAATGAGAAGTAATAGCCATTTGTAGATACATAGGAGGGCAAAACATGGCCATGGTGACATAAACACGGTCATGTTAGGTGAGTGTCATAAATGTAAGTTCAGAATTTTGCATTTATTGAAGAGATGTTAAGTTTTGTCTGGGCATGGCCCGTGCTTAGGGAAGACACGGCCGTGCCTTACCATGTTTCAAAATTTTCCAGTTTTTTCTCAATCTTGGTTCCGGCGGTCGGTTAAGTGAGTAAAATTCTTATCCCTAAGACATAATTTAAACTTCATTTCATTAAAAGTCCTAAGATTACATTACTTGTCCTAAAAACACATAAAATAAAGTCACATAAAAATAAAATAAAGTAAAAGAACAAACATCGAGTTAAGCCCGATAAATCCTAAAAACTAATCTTTAGCACAATTCCTTGAATCATTAACGAACATATCAAAAGAGATGGGAGAAAGGGTCTCCAAAATCCCCTCCAAAGAGGTTCCTGCCAATACTGCCATCTCCACCCAAAGGTGTGGGAAAGAACCCCAACCGAATAGTCTAAATTTGAATATTCTCATTAATTTCGCGAAGCTCAACTTTCATTTCTTCCACCGTTTTCGTCAAATCTATGACTCGTTGTTCATTGAAAACGTGCATGTTCGTGAGCTCTTTTGCCAATTATTAGAGTTGAAGGAGCATCTCTCTAGGTTCATGTTTTTCTTCTTAGGTGGAGTGGTGGTAGGGTTTTCGGCGTTAGGATGTTCCATCGGAATTTCGGGAGGCTATTTAGTTTAGAGAAATATGGCTAGAATGTGTGCAAAAATCTCAAGGAGGTGATGCAACTTTATGATATGCCAGATTGTCTCAGCTCGGCCGTGCCTTGCAAGGCACGGGCCGTGTTGACATGTTTTCTCTGAAACTGGACAGTCTGAGCCGGAAACAGTGCCAGAAACTATCACTGTAAGGAAATTGTATTGGGCACGACCGTGTTGAGTCGGGCACAGCCGTGCCTTCCCAATTTGTTTTTTTTTTTACTTTTTTTACTTATCCTTACAAAATCAGTAAATTTTAACCTAAACATGCAACTTTTTGTCGGAGTCGATAGCTTGACTCCCGATTTTGCCATTTATTTCACAGATTTAAGGCGTAGTACCTCGTTGCAGTTTCTACGGGTTCTCCTAAGTAAAGTTTAAGTCAATGACTGTTTACCTTAAAGCTATGTCCATCTTGTTGAGCAAGTTCAACGACTCCAAGATCAAAAGCTTCCTTAATCGTTAAAGGACTAGACCATCTAGATTTTAACTTTCCAGGAAATAAGCGATGGCGAGATTTATAAAGAAGTACCTGGTCGCCTGTTTTAAAATGTTTTTAACCTTTTAGTCATGCTTCATGAAGTCTTTTCATCCTTTATTTGGAAATACGTGATTTTTCGTGCGCTTGCATCCTTAATTCTTCTAACTCGTGAAGCTGCTTGACTATATATTCTCTCACCAATTTCAGATCAAGATTGGCAATTTTATGTGCCCTATATATGCTTTATGTTTGAGTTCCACAGGAAGAAGACACGCCTTTCCATACAGGAATTTGAATGGTCTTGTGCCTATTGGAGTCTTGTATGCAGTGTGGAAAGCCCACAGAGCGTCGTCTAATTTCTCCTATAAGTAACTTCCACTTGACCATTTGTTGGCGAGTGGTAAGGTATAGCGAATCAATGATAAACCCCGTATCTAGGCAGTACTTTCCCCATTTTTGGATTACAGAATTGTGTTTCCCGATAGCTTATATGTGCCTTGGGAATACCAAAACGCGAGAATAATTTCTTCAAGAACTTAACTACCATCCTAGCATCATTGGTGGGTAAAGCTTGGGCTTCGACCCATTTTGATATGTGGTCTATTGCAAGTAGGATGTAGTGATGACCAAATGATGTTGGAAATGGTCCCATAAAATCAACGCCCGAACCGTCAAATATCCCATAGACCTGAATTGGTCTCTGTAACATTTCATCTCGGATGAGATATTGCTGGCACGTTGGCATGCATCGTATGAGTGAACCATTTCGTTTGACTCTTGGTAGATGGTAGGCCAGTAGAAGCCGGTGTCAGATACTTTCTTTGCAATTGGCGATGCTCCATGGTGGCCTCCTGATGGTCCTTCATGACATTCAATATATTGTGTGCTTCGTCTACATATACACATCTTCGAATAATATTATCAGGCTTTTATACGGAATAAGTATGGATCTTTCCAAAATTAATATTTTATATTTGAAAAGAATTCCTTCCTCTTCTAATATAACATTCCTTTGAGAACGATTCCTCTAGCTTTGTAGTTTGCGATATCAGCGAACCAATGATGTTTTCCTTCATGAGTCTGGATATGAATGAGAAATTCGTGGGGAAAATAGTCGCTTGTCTTGCTCCCCAATTTTTCTTGTGAAGCTAGGCATTCCAAACAAGAAAGATGATTAACTACAACATTTTCAGCACCCTTCTTGTCTTTGATTTCGATATCGAATTCTTATAGAAGTAAAATCCATCAGATCAGGCGAGGTTTAGCATCTTGTTTTGTGATATTTAATTGCCGTAAGATCCGTGTAAACAATGGTTTATGAAAGGACTAGATAAGAACGGAATTTGTCGAAAGCGTAGACTACAGCCAAAAGCTTATTTTCGGAAGTTGTGTAATTCTATTGAGCATCATTGAGGGTCTTGCTTCCGTAGTGGATCGGATGAAAATTCTTATCTTTCTTTTATCCTCAAACTACTCCAACTGCGAAATCACTTGCATCGCACATAAGTTCGAATGGTAGTGTCAAGTCTGGGGCTACCATGATAGGAGCATCCAAGAGCCTGTTCTTCAAAATTTGGAATGCATCCAAACATTCTTCGGAGAATATAAATGGAACAACTTTTTCAAGAAGTTTCATCATTGGTCGGGCTATCTTTGAAAAATGTCTTTGATGAAACGGAGATAGAAACCGCATGGCCAAGAAAACTTCGAATGGCTTTAACAAATGTAGGCAGTAGAAGTTTGGAAATGGTTTCTACTTTGGCTCTATCCATTTCTAATCCAGCTTGAGATATCTTGTGCCCGAGAACGATGCCTTATTTGACCATAAAGTGACAATTTTACCAATTTAACACAAGATTGCCTTCTTCATATTTTGTTAACATCTTTTTCAGGTTTTCAAGACAAATATTGAAGAAGTCGCCAAAGACAGGGAAATCTTCCATTGAATCTTCAGTCATGTCGTGAAAATTAGCTACCATGGAACGTTGAAAGGTAGCTGGAGCATTACATAGTCCAAAGGGCATTCGTCAGTATCTAAATGTACCATAGGGACATGTGAATGTTTTATTGTCTTGATCTTTTAGAGTTACCGGAATTTGAAAATACCCAGAGAATCCGTAAAGAAAACAATAGTACATTTTTCCTGAAAGACACTCGAGCATTTGAATAATGAACAGGAGAGAAAGTGATCTTTCATGGTTATATCGTTGAGTTTGCGATAGTCGATGCAAACTCGCTATCCTGTGATGGTTCTCATAGGAATCAACTCATTCTCGTTATTGGTGACCATCGTCATTCCTCCTTTCTTCGGGGTTACTTGATCAGGACTTACCCAGAATCGAATATGGGGTAAATCAATCCTGCATCAAGAAGTTTGAGTACTTCCTTTTTCACCACATCTTGCATATTTGGATTCAGTCGTCTCTGAAGTTGCACTACAGGTTTGAAGGCTTCTTCCATTAGAATCTTGTGAGTGCAAAATGATGGGATGATGCCTTTTATGTCTATAATTTTTCAAGCAATGGTTTTTTTTGTGAGATTTGAGAACTTCTAGGAGTCTTTCCTTTTCATCTATTGAGAGATCGAAGGAAATGATAACGGGCAATTACGATTTTCCTTCGAGGATAGCGTACTCCAGATGTTTGGATAGTTCCTTAAGTTCTAAAGTAGGTGGATATTCAACAGAAGGTTTGGCTTTAGGTTCTAGATCTATATCTACTTCTTCAATGTCTCTTCGGAGTTGCTTTCTTCTTCCTCCACAGCTTGATTTTCTGTATTGATAGCATGCGCGTTTTCTTCAATCAATTGTGTGTCTCATTCTTCCTTCTCAATTGTTTTCCATAATTGACAGCTCACTACTGATTCACGCATATCTAGGAAGTATGCAGAATTAGTTGTGTACAACAAGTGTTTCATTGACTTTTCTATGTCAAAAGTTACTTCTTCATCCTCTACCCTAAGCATGAGCTTTTCGGTGAAAACGTCTATGAGTGCTCTAGCGGTAGCTAAGAATGGTGTTCCTAAGATAAGGGGTACCGAAGTGTCTTCATCCATGTCTAGAATAACAAAGTCAACTGGAAAGACAAACTTGTCGATCTTGACTAACATATACTCAACTATTCCTCTTGGGTATTTCAATGATCTATCGGCTAGATGAATGCTCATACAGGTTGGAGTGGGGTCTACCAGTCCTAACTTGTATAAAACCGTATAAGGAATGAAGTTAATTTTGGCTCCTAAATCGGCTAAGGCATCGCTGACAAATAAGTTTCCTATCAAACAGGGGATAGTGAAACTTTATGGGTCAGTCGTCTTCTTTAGAAGCTTGTTTTGGAGAATGGTAGAGCATTCTTCATTGAGTATCACATATAACTCTTTAAGCCTCCTTTTTTTATATAACTTCTTTTAAAAACTTTGCATATTTTGACATTTGTGAAATAGCTTCTATGAATGGAAGGTTAATATGCAATCGCTTATAGAGATCTAGAAATTTTCAATATTGTGCCTCCATTTTTTCCTGCTTTAGGCGAGCTGGATAAGGAATTGGTGGAGCATATGGTTTTACAAGTTCATTAACAATTTTAGGAATAGATCTGGAAAAGGTTGAGTGTCGGGTGTGTCAAGAACCTTAGTCTCACCTTCAGATTGGATAGTTGTGATTGGTTAATTATTTATGGAAATTCTACCACTTCTTAGGGTTATGGCATTGGATTGAGCATTGGGATTGGTAATGGTGCTACTAGGGAGTCCTCTGGGTGGTCTATCAGACAATAGCTTGGGCTAACAGACCTACCTGGTTTTCAATGTTTTGCAAAAAATCCTTTTGTTTCCTTTACTCCACTTCATTCTTCAGGATTCGGTCTTCGTTCAGTTTGTTTGAAGCATCAGCACTTCCTATGAGTTGCATTTTTAGAGTCTCAAGATCCACAACTTTATTGGCTGGTATTTGTACTTTGGCTATGGCATGGAGGTATAGGTTGAGAGGTTTGGTTTTTATTGAAGGGTCAATTATCAAAGCCCGACGAGGCTTGATTGTTAGCTTCGTCCCTCCAGCTGAAGTTCGGATGGTTTCTCCAACTAGGGTTGTAATTGTTGCAATAAGTGTTATTTTGTCGGCTTACAAAATTACATTCTTTGAAGATCATACTTTGGTAGTATATAACCTTGTGATCTTCCCCACACCTAACACATTTCACATTTACTTTGACTAGCTCAGACTGAAGCTGTTCAAATTTCTTTAAGAGAGACTCGAATTGTGCAGAGGTGAAGGTGCTATTATCGAATTGGTGTGTGCATTTGTGTGATGGGATTGATCATGTGGATTGTTGGCAAAGCTTTTCTTGGCAGCTTTTTCTTAGATCTCAAATGCCTCATTTGGAGATTTGGTTATGAGATCTCCATCAGCGACTTTATCGATTGCTTGTTTGTTTTGGCTAGTTTGAGCATCGAAGAAAGTTTTTACTTGAATCCATTTGTTCAATCCATGGTGTGGACATCATCGAAGAAGGTTCTTGTATCTCTCCCATGATGTGTGTAGTGATGTGTCTTATTCTGTCCGGAATCCGGTGATGCTGATGCGGTTTTTGGCAGTTTTATCGGGTGGAAAGTAATTTAGAAGGAATTGATCCACCATCTGTCCCCAATCAGTGATGGTTCTATATGGCAAAGATTCAAGCCATTCCAAGAAATAGCCTTGGAGCGAAAAGGGAAAGAGTTTAAGCCTAACGTGATCTTCCGAGCAATGTTGAATTTTGAAAGTTCCACATATTCGAAGGAATCTTCGTCGAGAATTCCATGGAACTTGACAGAATTTCAATCATATGAATGATATCAGATTTGATTTCGAAGTTTAGAAGTACTTCGGGTGGTGCAACGCTATTGCCATAGATGTCGAGTGTCGGCATATAATAGTGGCTCATGTTTAGCTCGTTAATTAGTTCTTCAATCATAGGCTCTTCTTGGTTCTCTTCAGTTGATGTACCTTTCTCTGGTTTGTCCTTAACTCCTTTGGTTGCTTTACGTGCCTGATTGCGTTTTCTTTGGTGGAAGTGGTGTTCAGGTTTGGAAAGTGGTGAGATGAGGTCGGGAGTAAATGTAGAGGACATAAACTAACTAATGTAGTAAAGATCTGAAAGTAACGCTAGGAATTTAAACTAAGGTAAGCAACTTATCTGTAGAAATATAAAAATTAAAGACTAAATCTAAAACTAAAAAAATAAATAAAATAGAAAATATTTTTATACTTTTTGATATATTTAAATACATTACTAATAACAAAATTTAATAAATACTCGGATTGTTTGTAAAAATTCATCGTGTGTCCCCGGCAACAGCGCCAAAAACTTTATGCAATGTGGAAGTAGTAGAAAAAGGTGTTAGTTTTTTCAAAGTTTTGTTCACACAAAGTTGAGTTTTAAATTATAAAAAACGATTATTATTTTAACTAAGCCACGCACAAATAGGAAAGTGCACCTATCGTATATGTAGTAAAGTATAGGTAAGAACTAAGTATAGATCCATAGACACACTTATAGACTTTACTACGTAATCGTTGTATTTATTTAACCAGAAGTAAATTTTTGTTTTGGTTTTTAGGGAATAAGTTCAAAGAGAAATAAAATAAAAAGACAATATTTTTGGGCTTTAATATTTTAAGATGGAAAGAAAATTAAAGATAAAAGGGTATCATCTTGGTTAAAACGCCTCTTAACCAGGTTTGATAGTTAATTAGTAAACATGTGATCTTGAGCTTGCTATGGTGATTAAATGTGAGAATAAGATAGTTAGTAATGTTATTCCATGATAATTAGAAAAAGAGATAACTCTTGACCCCTTTTACTAAAACATCATTTTATGTAAGGAAGTAAGTTAAGTTAACTCACTTTCAAGATGAGACAATCCCTTAAATAACTAAGTGAACTGTCCTTGATAATTTAGTAAAATAACCTTTGTATTATGTCTAAAATACCAATTATGATTAGTTGAGTCTTAAAGGATTAACCTTGAATTAACAAATCTTAACCCTCACAACTCTTGAACAATTATAGAACTCATGTAATAACCACACAAGATTTGTTTTAAATTGGTTATCTTGCACACTCACTCAATGAGTTTTTAATCGATCTTAGTGGATGAACACCAACAATTCATTTCCACAACATTGTTGATAATTCTCATTCTAAAATGGTCAATCACTAATAATATTCCATGTGGTCCATGTCAATATTAAGATTCATTTTTTCCCCAACCAATCCCTTAGAAGAATGGAGATTTCTCGGCTTATCATCAAGCTCGGGATCTTAGCGGCTATTTAAATGTTTCTTAAGTTTTTCCACAAACCCTCACAAGAGTGGCAGTTCATCGGCTTATCATCAAGCTCGTAGTTTGGGGGTTGATTTTAAGGATTCTTATTTTATCAACCAAGTTCTCACAAGAATAGCGATTTTTCGAATTATTATCAAGTTCGGGGTCTTGATGTCTATTTTAAGGTTCGTCAAGGCTTCGCAAGACTAGCAATTTCTCAGCTTATCGTCAAGCTTAGCACTTGGGGTATCTTCTAAGAGTATTTTAACATTCCTAATCAAGTGATAATTTCAACACAACCATTAGTTATAAAAAGACAGATTACATGCTTTACTAGCATTATCAAACTCTGATTAAGATTCATTATAAAACAATATGATACTATTTAAGTTTAGCCACTAATAGACATAATGATAGTTATTAAAGTAATAGATACAAGCATGATCAAATAGAAATAATCTAACCAATTTAATTGACTAATCTTTGATGCTAATGACTTCTCCTCTGAATCTCCTTTATCTTTAAGTGTTTAATGGATGGGATTGATTCCCTTATTAATGGTGGTGAAAAGAAGTGGTTAGAGAGTATTGAATGCTCCTCCAAGGGGTGTTCATGTCCATTAAATGATGGAGAAGAGAATTCAATTTATAGGCTAATTAAACCCTTAAGGTGTGGCTGTGCTAATCAAGGCATGGTCGTGTCGCCAATTTTTTCCTGCTGCATTAATTTTCATGTCAGATCGTACAGCTCAAGGGTAACACGGGTGTGCTAAGCAAGGCACGACCGTGTTGAGTTCCACAACAGTCCAAACTCTTCATGTTTTCTCTTTTTCTCTTGTTCTGATGGCATGGCCGTGTTTTGGGAAGGCATGACCCTTTTTTGCTTCAGAACATTCTATTTTGTCTTTTATTATTATCTTTGATAACATGGGGTGTGTCTTGGTTAACATGGCCATGTCTTGAATTCCTGATTTTTGTCTTTACTTCATATGCTCTTGGCATGACCCTGTCTTGATTAACCATGGGGTGTATCTTGTTAGTTTTCACAATTTATCTACGTTTTTCTTCGTATTTCAGCTTGTTTTATTCCTTATGACTATATTTACCTATAGATAGAAATTATAAACATTAGTGGTTATCTATTCTAATATAGTTGCCGAAATTACGCTTGTTTGGAGATATATTTGTGCTGAAAAGATGTATAATATCTTATACATTATTTACTTTGGTCAATAATATGTTAATTGTCCATTACATTTTAACAAACCAAGCATGCGGTAGATTTAAATTTATTTTACTAAAAAATATATGTTTTTTTGATGCTTCAAAAATATATATTTTTGTGCTCTGTTACCCTGAGTTCTAGCTTCTCGTGAAGTGTCCCATGAGCATGTTGTTTTGGCCTAAACAATATGTGCTCCTTCTTTGACAGAGAGATTAGTTCACGGAGTCTCTTAAGGCAGGTGTGGCCCATGTCTATTAGAAGGCATATGGATCGGTCCCAGAAATGCTACGGTTTCAACTATGAGAAATGGATGCGGGAATGCCAACCCGCACCATTTTGTGTGATTGACTGTGTCCCATCGCATATTACAAGTTATGTTTTTGTTGGGCTCATGGGCACATCCTTATGATATGATCTATCTGTAACTGTTTAAATTATATGTTATGAATTACCTGTTGCAACTATGAATTATCTGTTACTATTCTAGATTATCTGTAACTATGATGTTTTACACATTGCCGTTTCGATTTATCCGATAGTGTTTTGACTTGTTGTTTAAGCAAAACCATTGTTTCTTTATTGTGCCGTTTATCAAAATTTTTTTACTATTATCGAATACTTTTTTTGCTACCGCCACCATAAACTGTTTTTAAAATTACCCTCTTTATTGAAAATGTTTTACTTTTACTCAAGCATATTAATCCGTACTGGGCATTTGGCTCATTTCGTATACTTTTTCCCAGCAGGTTCAAAGGTTACTGTGGGCGGGATGGATAGAGTGAATTTAAATTTAGGATGCTTATAAAGATTGCTATACAGTGGAATTATGTCTTCTGTCTCTGTATACCCTTGTATATCGTGACACGTCGGCCCATAACGGGTTGGGGTGTTACATTAGTATTTTCATTAGTTTTAGGCTCATATTGTAAGACATTAGGATTAAACAAATCAACAAGATTAGCGGGGATTTCTACATCAGACATTTCATTAATTTTAATATTTAATGTTTCTTCTACAGTTTTTGTCGTATAGTTGAAAACTCAGTAAGCTTTTGATGTAGAAAAGTAGTGTAACATCTTAGAAAACATCATAATAATTTTGAGTTAAAGATGTCAACTTTGAAATTTGAAGGACCCAAATATATTTTAATAACAAGGTAAAGAAATAATTAGTTATATATATATATATATATATATTAAAGTTGGAAGCATTTCATATTAAGGAAATGGGAAAAATGAATCCATCCCACATAGAAAGAAGGTAGAAAATGAAAGTCCTTCACATGGGTATAAATAGGAAAGATAAATTCATCCCACATGAAAAGAAAGAAAAACTTGGAAGCTCTCTATAAGGAGATGAGCTTCCATAGGAATATTCTTATACGCCAAACATGCCCTAGTGATCCTAGCAGACGTTGCAAAGCACCCTATTCGCAGGCGCACGCGCACGGGCAATGGGCGCAATGTGGCGCTTTGAAGGAATCACGTGTTTCACTTCGCGCTACGCGAAGTAGTCATGAAGTAATCGTACCATGCAACGACATGTGGCAACACATCATTGGACATGTGTCACCACGTGGTGACACGTGGCAAGCCTAGTGGATGACACATCAAACCTATAGGCTACTTTGCGCGATGCGAAAAAGTGTTTCGCGATATGCGAAGGACAAAATATCAAAGGCGGTTTAAGTTTGTCTTTCGCGCTATGCGAATGGACATGATAGAAGCCATTCATGCGGCGCGAAGGGGCACAATTTTTGCCTATAAATAGGTAGCCATGGGGTGATACCCCATTCATCCCATCACACTTTACTCTCACACATTACCTCGAAATACGTGCCACAATTGCGACGTTTCGACGTTCGTTTATTGAAGTACATGCAAGGAGTAGGAGTGTTGTTCGTTTAATCCTTAGATTACTTACCGATAAGTAGGGGTGATGCACGCGTCAATCCTAGGAATTTCATATTAACTAGCTATACAAGGTAGGGGTTCTGCCCTATTATTTTATTATATATGGCTTAGACCCTAGTCTAGGGTATAGTCTATACCTTGATCAACTAATAACTGAAATATAGTTTTCATAAGACGACGGTATAGATAAAATATTATTTCATTATGATTAAAAAATTTTTATAATGTTTCTTTAGAAAGATGAAACTTAGTATATATGTTTCTTCATAAAGAAGAAACGAAGTGTTTAAATGATGAAACCTCTTGGACTAAAGGTCCAAGTGTTTTATAAAAAGAGAAATGATCATCAAGGTAATGATTTGCAAATAGATTGATGGTCTAAAGCTAGATTATTGATCTAGTATTTATAAAAGGTTGTTCTCGTACTATAGGTCCGAGGTAACAAGAAGCATACATCAGTGAGACGCACTGATTATAACAAAGGTGAATACGTCCAAACTCTTTACAACTTTATAAATCGAGTCTTATAAATGATTACATGGGATTACATATCCCAAAAACATTATAAACAAAGGTAATTGTTGGCCCTCGGGCTATTGTATATGTTTTTCTGGATACTTACATATGTAGTTAGAAGGTGGTCACACTGCACCACGCTTGATAATGCCTCCACCACGTTGGGCCGGACTTAAGTAATGTTGCAGTGAGGTTTATCTTGTGTATATTGGTAGTAGCTAAGTAATCTCGACCGCTGTGGTGTTGGCTGAGCGGTTTAGAGTAAAGCTAGAGTTTGTAATTGTTATTCAGATTTCAGAATTTGATTATTTCTTAAGCCACATTGGTCTGAGACCTAAGTTATGTCTTGAGGGGATAATTAAGTAAAAAAATATTTTGTGTCAATGTTTTAACCAGCATGTGTTATGACACATTTTATAACTATTTTACAGTAACATGAATAGGTGTTTGGAGATGGGGGGGAGGATAGCCATTAGAGGATCTAATGGCTCAGATGAAGCTTTTAATATTAAGATAATTTAAATTATGGTTTCCTGTTCAAACACTTTTGTAACAAATAACGGGTGTTTACTCCCCGTATTTTGCAATATATTAATATTATAATCAAGACTTCTACTTTACAATCTTAAACTTTGATATATTTACAAAACAGGTACCAACTATTGGTCACACTTCTAAGCCCTAAGTTGGGGTGTGATAGGTTGGTATCAGAGCCATCGATCTTAACGAATTAGGTATCTGATCATACCTAAGCTTTGATCAAGGAAAAGTTTTAATATTTTAATATTATATGGATAATATTGGATAGTGCTCTTTACTATCCCTCATCATTCTAAATCTAATAGATTTCATTCAAAAAGTATATGGATACTTTTTGCAAGGAACGAAGGATGGCAAATTTTATCGAGCCAGCTATTCCCAAAGGAGACAAATGTGATAGCTACTATGTTTACTTCTTTAGCGAAGATCGTCCGATCATACCCGTAGTACCTTACGGAAGCCAACCGGTTTATTTTCCCGATACATAGCAAATGCCAAACCTTTACCAAGCGATACACCAACTCCTGAATATCATCCGTCTGATATGCTGGATTATCATCCTTCCTATGAAATGCAAGTTGATGAGCCAATTAAATCCGAAACCGAACAAGATACATCCAGTTGGATGTAATGCATATTCCGATCAACGAAGATGGCGTTTTGGAACTCCAACTTATAACCCAATGGATTCCAACACTGATTCCATAAAAGGTGTAGGTTCCCTGGACGGATCGCACGAGATATCTCGATCAACTCAGGTGCGGAATCCCTGCGTAGATCGTTACGAGTATAGAACACGAATCACACGAACACACGAAACGAACACACGTTATATATTATAACTCAAACACGTGATGTAATATCACTGTTACAGACTCTCGTCCTCACGTTACAAATGAACTCGAACTACTGAAACAAACAACTTCACGATTAACCTAACCAAGCCATAAGCTAGGTATATAAATACACGACAACTTCGCCTGGCATGTTCAGGCGAAGTTGTCCATAACTTCGCTTGACTAACAAGTTCGCCTGTTAAGCGAACTTGTCAGTAACATCGCTTAAACATACAAAACATAATTAAACATTACAGACACTAGACTATGAACTACTGACATTATGCACCAACAGACTCCCCCTTGGCAGTAGCTTCATATCTTGATCTTTAAGCACTTGTCTTGTAATCTTCAATCTTGTATCTTCACGCATGCACTCCTTCTCTAACACAAACTGACACAACTCTTTGATACTTCCTCGCTTCGTCCTTCCAAGCAGGAATATAAAAGATTTTCTTCTCATTGAGCACCTGCAGATCAGCTTGCGATAAGTTTACCAAATGCATCGGATCGTAAACTCTTAGGAGCTCTTGTTCATCCTCGTCTTCCATCACTGCCTCTGCTGTCTCACAATCCACATACCACCACTTTAGGTCTTTAAGCACATCCTTGGGCATAAGCTTCATCGGTACTTCTTTCAAACACCGGATCGGTTTATACTTCATGACCATCCAAGGTTTTCCATCAGCTCTCAAACCTCTATCCTTGTCTTCAACAAGTTTTCCCTTCTGCGGTTTCAACAGCTCAAACTTCTTCTCTTTTATACTCTCTCTCCATACAATTTTCTCAATGACTTTAGCCATATTATCGTCATTTCGATTGATTAACCCCAATCTGGCTAAGTCTTTCACTTCACTTTCCGGCAGTGTATTCAACGACCTTAACATTCTTTTAAAATACTGAACTCCGTCATACCGTTTAATCACAAAGAGCTTCAACAGCTCATCATAGATCCAGCAAATAATCCCATTCTTCGCTTCAGCATAGCCTTTAATATTGTAACTCTTCTTAAACATTGTAGGGACCGCTGGTTTCTTCGTTTTGACGAACCACTGAGCATAGCCTTCCTTCCACCTAGGCTGCTCTTCCCATTCAGTCTCATCGATTACTGTCTCATTACCCATATCTGCTTTCTCCACACCTGGAATGTCATGCTCCACATTCTCTTCAACTATTTAACCTTCTTCAACATCTTCTTCAATCACAATCTGAGCTCCAATCTTCTTAATCTCCTCAATTGGCAGCACATCATCATCAAACAACACATCATCACTAAACATATCATCATCTAATTCTTTCAAAGCATCAATCACATCATCTCCCATTCCTTCATCATCAACCATCACCACCTTATCACCACCAGAACTGCCAGCCGCACCTGCAGACTCCCCCTGAGCTGTGGAAGTCCCAAGAGCTTGAGTAGTTCTTGGCAACTCACCACCTGCACCTTTCGATGCATTGGGATCATCGTCTCTATCATTTCTCTTCTTTGTCCTTAACTCGTCGCCTTTACAGCCTGTCTCCCCCTGAGATGCCAAGAACTCCTTCATAGCATCTATAATTCTCCCATGTTCAACCAGGAGGGACGACTGTAGTTGATTTTCTGCTACTAGGCGTTGAATAGCCTAGGTCTGGACTAGATTCACCCTTGACAGTTCTGCCACGACCCGCTCAAGTGCAGCTATTCTCTCCGAGTCTGAGAGGGTTGCATCGAAATCAAACCTCATGTGAGATGTGTCTTGAGAATACTGAGGTGGGATTTCACATGTAACCGGGACATCTGAAGTAGTTGTGGACGTAACCGCAGGTGGTATCGTGACCGACAACCCTGCAGTTGCAACGACTGTGGACTCTACAAATTGTGCAACCACCTCTGAAGGAGTAAGCGTTGGAGGTGGTAAAGACACAATCTCCGGAGTCGTCAGCTGGATAGTAGTGATTGGGATGCCAAAAGCTGATGATGTAGCCACCACGGGAACATCCGCGGCGCTTAAACCTGTGACCTGTAGTGATGTAGGAACAATCGACATACCTGACAGTGCGGGCGGAGCGAAACGTACAACTCTTGAAGTCTCTCCAGCTCCCATACCTGCACCTGTCCTTTCCCGTCTTGAACGTCTAATCAACTTGTGAATATCCTCTTCTTCTTCTGACTCGCTATCATCAACTGTCCTCTTTCTCTTCCCAAATGTTCTCTCTTGAGTCACCAACATCCTTCTCGCCTCATCCATAACATCATCAAGATCTGAGTCAGCCACCGTCGTAGCTGCTCTAGTAATACGCACAGTCGAGACACGTTCAACTGGGATCTGAACGTTCTCCTCTGGATCCACCCGATCCATATCGAAGAATCCTTGACCTCCGAATTCTGCATCAAGGTCCACTTCCTCTTCCGGTGACACAACAAGAGCAGCAGGTATAGCATGAGATGCTCCTGCCTGTTGTGGTGCCGGGTCTCTGAACTCATCCCCACGAGCTGGCACATACCCCAGGTTTATTAAGTACCCAAAGAGTGGAGTATGCCTTGGACGCAGTTCAGGCTTGCTCATCGCACTGGATGTTCGGCATTGAGCAAAGATACGTTTGCTCACACTCTCCACGTATCGTATTGGACGACGTTGAGGCAACGTGGGAGCAACATGATTCAAGATCATCTGAATGAATCTTGGATACATGATGAACCTCTCACGGGCCATCGCTCTTCTCTATCTATCGATCTCGTAAAAGACCAACTGACTAAAGCTATAACGTTTGTTATAAGTCAGAGCAGTCATTGCTGACTGCATGGTCGCACCCATACCATCAGTGCCCGCCTTCCTCCCAGACATGTAGACAATCATTACGTGCATGAGGAAGCGCCACTGATCAAGTAGGAAACCCTTCCTCCGTTGTGTATCGCCCAATGGACCAGAATAGACCATTCGTAGAAATGCTCCATCGCGGAACGGAGCAACAAACTCTGTAGGGTCATCCCTAGTCTCCTCTCCAAAACGTAAAACCACCCGTATTTGTTCAGAAGAGAACTGAACTTCTTGATTGTTGACGGTTGCTCGCATAACCGGGGGCTCAACGCGGCAATCGTATTCCACTGTCTGCCAGAAATCCTCAATATTGGGTAAGGAAATCGGCAGAGTCGTAGTGATTGCGTGGAATATCCTCGAGCGAAGGAGGAATGTGATTATCTCGCGGTAATCCTCCACACCACTCGCTTCCGGGTCTAAGGTGATAAACATATTGTGACCCGGGAAGAATTGCCTCTAATTATCTCCGTCATCTCCTCCAGCACCTCCAGCCCCTGTTACTGCAGCCATATCTGCAACAAACGAACCAAGTTAGATAAACGTTAAGGCATAACACAAGTTCGCTTGTTACCATGAGCGAAGTTGTGATAAAATCTGTATAGGCGAAGTTAAAGTTGGGGCGAAGTTGGGAACAACTTCGCTTCATCTTTAAGTTCGTCTGATAACTAATAAGTTAAAAGGTCCAGGCGAAGTTAATGTTAACTTCGCCTCACCACAACATCGCCTCAGGCGAAGTTAAGCCTCAGGCGAAGTTACGGATAACTTCGCCCAAACCTTAAGTTCGCCTGAATCTGAATCGGCGACAGTAAGGTCGATTAAAATCCGGAAAATCTGATGTTTTGGTTAGATTGACGATTGAGGACTCTAAAACACAAGATTTTAAGGATATGTAGACGATCAGAATGATTATGAACACGTAAAAACAAGTTATGAAAATCGGTAATAAAGGTCGATCGACCGAGGTCACGAAACAGGTCGAAACGACCTCAGATTAACATCAATGAACATCGATTATCATATTTAAGAACCCAAACACACCTTGAATACTGATTGAAATCGAAGAAAGATAACAAAGAAGATCGAAAGATAAGATCGATAAGTTCGCTGAATAAACGGAGAGTATAAGTTCGCTGATATTGAAAATACAGAACGAATGACCTTAAGAATTCTTTATATAGGGGCGGAGTTACACAGGCGTAGTTACGGTTAACTTCGCCTAGGCGAAGTTATTCACAAGTTCGCCTGTTTAACAACCTCGCCTATATTTACAAAATCAAACCTTATAATTTGAACATTTTTCAATTAACTTTTAAAAACTTCCCTTTAAGAATTAAATGATACGATCAAGTCCAAGTAACCATATACAAAATCATAAAACTACCTAAGTACAAAAAACTTTTAAAAATTAAAGTATAAGGGATCAAATTTCAGTCTCGATAGGGACTACTACGTTTTAGAAAATATCCGAACAGGAATCATACTAATTACGTGACTCTCACATAGATCCGTGTTTAGCTGTATTATGACATAAAGAGACAGGTTGTAAGCAGGTAAATAACTTAAGATGGTTTTCATCGTTTCTGTGATACGAGTTAGGTTCAATTATGCCTCAAAATTTAAGTGGGCAACAACTCAGAGATTATGATGCCTCCTATCTATTCTCAAAGCGTATTTGGCTTTCCCCAAGTCACCCCGAATTGACCTCGACCCATAGTGTCTGATTAAGTTTGTAAGTACTCTTCATCTGGTTCCCGTTCTCTTTCTTACTCCAAGATTGAGAAGTCTTGACATTTTCAGCTATAGAATGTTTCAATAACTCCTAATTTAATTTTTTTTTATTTTTTTTTATTTTTTTTATGATAAACATGTACATAGACTTCAGAGTAGTAAACAACTGCAAGTCCCGAATCTGGATCACTGCAGTTTCTTCACACACTATCTTTACGGGAATCAGAACACGTACGGGCTCGTGTATGACTGGGTAATCGCTTTTCTGCCTATCATTCGGAAAGATATATATGGAGACATGCAAAACTCGTAAGGAGTTTCCATGTAAAATCAAGTAGATTTAGTTTGTATCACATCTACTTTTACGCATCATAAAAAGCTACCATGACATACAATAATTGTCCTAAAGCCTTTTAAGCCTAATAACTTCACTAGTTAAGCACACAGAATCAGTATATTTATCATTTTCCAAGGTTGGATCAATTTTCTGTTAAACATAGCAAACGAACTTCTTACGAAGTAGCAGACTTGAAAAATAATTTCATTTCCCTAAAAAAAATTTTAACATTAATCGCCCCGACCAAAACAAAGTCTTCAGGTAAACGGCTATCCCGAAGATCCAATGAATCAGCTGGACCGACCACATACAAGTATGTGTCCTTCTAACTAAGTATGATCGACTAATTTTAAGCGAAAGAATGAAAACTCATCATAAACCGCTCCGGTCACTTTCAGTCCTTTGGTTAATGGCTATCCTCAAATTCTATAAGTAGAAAATGAGGACCAAAACATATCCGAAGACAAGTCCTTCAAACTGAGGCAACCGACATATTTTTAAGCGATAGTGACGTTTTTTTTTTTTTAAATATAACATGAAAAGCATGGTTACTCGGGATTGATCATCCCATTCAGCTCGATAAGGTTTTGAAATCTTGTTTTGTCAAACGCTTTAGTATAAAGATCAGCGAAATTATCAAGCGTATCCACCTTTTCAAGCACAATCAGTTTCTTCTCAGCACAATCCCGTATAAAATGATGACGTATGTCAATATGTTTAGTTTTACTGTGCTTCACGGGATTGTTAGTTACTGAGATAGCAGCTGTGTTATCAATGCAAATAGGAGTAAGTAAGAAATTCAGACCATAGTCGCGCAACTGTTGTTGAATCCAAAGAACCTGGGAGCAGCAGTTGGATGCTGCCATGTATTCTGCTTCACAGGTTGAAATTGCGACCGAAGTCTGTTTCTTGCATTGCCACGACACCAATCTGCCACCAAGAAACTGACATCCTCCAGTTGTTGACTTCCGACTCTGATTGCACCCTCCATAATCAGAATCTGTGTAAGCGACTAGCTCCAAGTCTCCTCCTCTCAGGTACCACAACCCCAGCTTCGGTTTGCCCTTGAGATGCCTCAGTATCCTCTTCACACCCTTCAGATGAGATTCTTTTGGGTTTTCCTGAAAGCGTGCACAAAGACAAACAGCAAACATTATATCAGGCCTAGAAGCAGTTAAGTACATTAAAGAACCTATAATAGCCCGATATTGAGTTGGGTCCACATCTGCATCACCGTCTGACTCAGCACCCAATTTGTGATTGACGCAGATTGGAGTGTCGAATGGAGTGCTGTCCTCCATCTTGAAGCGTTTGAGCACATCATGGACATACTTGGTCTGATGAATGAACATCCCATCCTTCTTCTGATCAACCTGCAATCCTAAAAAGAAAGTTAGTTCACCCATAGCACTCATTTCAAACCTCTTTTTCATGACGGCCTCAAAATCTTGACACATGGAGACTTTTGATGCAGCAAAGATAATGTCATCCACGTAGACTTGCACCAGCAGGAAGTCGTTTCCATCTCTCTTGAAGAACAACGTGCTATCTATCTTCCCTCTTTCAAACCCATTTTCAAGTAAGTAATCTGATAAAGTTGAATACCAGGCACGAGGTGCCTGATGTAGTCCATACAATGCCTTGCTTAACTTGTACACGTGATCAGGAAAGTCTGGGTCAGGAAAACCCGGAGGTTGCTCAACATACATTACCTCATCAACTTTCCCATTCAGAAACGCACTCTTCACATCCAACTGAAATACCTTCATCTTCTTATAAGCAGCGAACGCCAAAAACAATCTAATGGCTTCCAACCTCGCGACAGGAGCGAACACTTCATTATAATCAATCCCCTCTGGTTGATTAAAACCTTTAACGACTAGCCTCGCCTTGTTTCTTATGATAATCCCTTTCTCATCTCTCTTGCACTTAAACACCCATTTTGTGCCTATCGCATGCACATGCTTCAGTTTTTCAACCAAAGTCCAAACTTCCATTTTCTTGAATTGAGCCAACTCTTCTTGCATAGCTTCGACCCACGAGCTGTCCTTGAGAGCCATTTGATAATTCTTCGGTTCAATCTGGCTGATAAAGCAGGTGTACAAGCATTCGTTGATTATCCCTGTCTCCTTGATGCTTGTGTAAACACAGGTGTGCTCATTCAAGCTACGTCTTGTTTGTACACCGGAGGACACATCACCAATCACATTCTCCAAAGGGTGATCTTTATGAATTCTCGTGGTCGGAACAGAACCAACATGCAAATTGTTTTCCATGTTAGAAGAGAGCTCGTCAATGGTTGTTTCATGCTGAGAGTGAAATGGATTGAAAAATTCTTCTTCAGTCGAGGCAGCAGGGGTATCGACAGCATTTGATGAGGAAGGTTGACATTTATCGATCAGCTGTCTTTGCAATAGGTTTTCTTCCTCATCAAGGATCATCTTCGTAGCAACTCTCTCTTCTTCTTCAGCAATATCCAAATACGGTATGTTAAAAGACTTAAAAAGTTTAACATAGTCGAAAAACTCAGCAGGTCCGTTGCTTGGTTTTGGCGGTTGGTAACTTGTGATATCGGTGTTACACACCACCTCAACCTTGCTGGTCGATGTATTAAAGACACGTCTGTTGGGAGTCCCAACAACATAACCGACTAAGATTCCTTCATCGGCTACTTCACCAAATTTAGAATTTGTCTTTAAAATCGAACAAGGGGACCCGAGTGGTTCAAGACCACTCAAGTTGGGCTTTCTCCCATGCATAAGCTCATAACACGTTTTACCAAGTATTTTAACAGTTAAGACTCTATTCAGAACATAACAGGCTGTAGCAACAGCTTCAGCCCAAAACACCACAGGAAGCTTCGAATCAGCCAGCATTGTTCTGGCTCCTTCAATTAATGTTCTGTTCTTCCTTTCAGCCACTCCATTCTGTTGCGGTGTATACGGAGCGCTGTATTGGTGTTCAATCCCTTTCTGAAGGCAGAAGATCTCCATCTCAAAATTCTTGAACTCCATTCCATTGTCACTCCTGATGAACTTAACCCTTTTATCCATAACGTTCTCAACTTTGGTAATCAAATTCTTCACCATCTGAGCCGTTTCGTCTTTTGATTTCAGTAAATATACCCACGAATATCGTGAGTAGTCATCAGTGATCACCAAGCAATAAGAAGTACCTCATAGACTTTTTGCATTCACGGGACCGAAGAGATCCATGTGAAGCAAATCTAGAGTACTGACAATAGAATTGACCTTCTTGGTGTGGTGGGATTTCTTGTGCTGCTTTCCCTTCTTGCACGCTATACATTTATCTTCAAAATTGAAATTCTTCAAGGGAACGCCCAGCACAAGTCTATTCTTGACAATGTTGTTCATCTTCCGAAGATGAATGTGCCCCATTCTCCTATGCCACAATTCGGACTCCGATTCGCTCGCTTTTGTCATAAGGCATGATTCTTCCGTGGCCATTTCAGTCGACCACATATCCATAATATATGTATTCCTTTCACGTGGAGCCTTCATCACAATCCGCTCCTCTGGTATCTGAAAACCAGGTTGCAACACAATAGCCTCATTCTTTGTAAAATGAACGGTGTACTCCTTATCACAGATCTGCGACACACTCAGTAGATTGTGCTTCAATTCTTCTACAAAGTTAACTTTCTCCAATGTCATCTTTCCGTTCGACACCGTTCCCATTCCTGTAATCTTGCCTCCACTTTCACCGGCAAAGCTCACTCTCCCTCCTTGAACAGGTTTCAAATCGTGTAACAAGTATTTGTTACCCGTCATGTGCCGGGAACAGCCGCTATCTACAACCCAAAGATTGTTGGCAGCCCTGTTCAACTGTTCCTGCACAATAAAGCAAAAAATTAGAATTTAGGGACCCAAGACCAATTGGTCTTGGATCTATACATCCCAAACTTTGGCTTTCCAAAGATAGTATCTCGATAATTCCTGTAAGTCCTATTAGGATACCTCCTTGAAGATTGATTGTGAGGCCTTCCAAACCTTTGTGAATTGAAAGAATTATAGCTTGTGGTTTGGTTATTAGCAGTGTAAAACTGAGATTTGTTTCTATGAAAACCTGAATTAGTCACATTTTTGAATTTTAAATGGTTTTCATTTTTAGCAGCATGATAATTACTATTAGGCTTATTCTCAGTTTTAGTAGGCCTTACACCTCTGAATCGCTGCTTCAGAGGGCAATCTGCAACTAGGTGCCCTAATTGATTACACCTAAAACAACACCTATGCTCAACCTTTTTATCAACCGGTGTTTTAGATGTCGAGGCTTTATTACCGCCCGTTCGTCTCACATATGGTGGGACGTACGGGTTTAGTGGAGTACTCTTTTTATTCGTCTTATCTTTCTCTCCACCATTGGGTAATACCACCTCCTCTTTTGCCTTACCAGACTCGGATGACTTATCCGAATCCGATGAGACTGGACTTGGATCAGAAATTTTATCACTTGAAACAGGCGAACTTGTTTCGCCTCCACTAACATTTGGTTCTTTACAAGTTAATTTTAACTGGTACTGTCTGAGCAACCTCAAAGTCAACAGATTTCTGAACACTAGGGTTAAAAGTGTAATTGTGATTATAAGGTGGTGGAACCTCATGATAACCGATTCCTCCTCTCTTAGAAGAGGAACCTTGATCACTAACAAGGTGATCAAGAATAGCAGAGGAATTTCTGAACTGCTCAAGGTGATCAGCAATCTGTTTTTCTCTATCAGCAATTAGTTTGGTTTTTTCTTCCAAAACTTAATAGCTTAAATCAATCACTTCAATTTTTTCAGCAAGTTTTGTTTTTAGACTTTTAACATCTTTTTCACAAGCTTTTATTTTGACTTTATAGCTATTTTCTCTTGCTTTTGTAAAATGATGATCTTCTTTTAGGGTTTTAAATTCAGCATCCAACCTAACATACTGATCGGTTATAGTTGCTAATTGCTCAGACAAGTTTTCACATTTAGAACATGTAGGTTTAGAACATACCTCGGAGAGCTGGTCATTAACATCTGCCATAAGAGCTTTTTCTTCTCCGGTAACCTTCTCATTTTCTTCACTTTCAACCTTCGCCAAATTTGCCTGCTCAAAAGTTTCTTTAGAATGCAGGTTCCAGTTGTATTCTCCATCTCCTCTGGAAATCATTGCACTATAATCTTTAGAACCTCCACTTTGCTGTGGAGACTTGCCCTGACTTCGTTCCACACGCTCATTCCTGCATTCCTTTGCAAAGTGACCGTTTTGCTGACAATTGTAGCATCTCACCTTCGTCTTGTCAAACCCTGGCTTTCCACCGACAAACTTTCTCCCGGTCTTTCTCATAAACCGCTTCACTCTTCTTACGATCATAGCCATCTGCCATTGCAGATCCATTTCCTCCAGATCATCAGCATCAATCTGGTCATAGTCTTCATCCAACATAGCTGGATCAACAACCTTCCCTTGAATGTAGTTCTCATAGGAAGCAATAAAAGAAGCATAGAGACCAAACTGCTCTTCAGCAGACTTGACACTCATAGGCATCTTGGAGTAGTTGTTGCTGGGAACACTTGGAGAGCAACTACTCTTGCTTACCTGGGGTTGAGAACCACTCGATCCACCTGCTACATAGCAAACATCACCATTTGTGTTGACTGACACATGACCCTCATGTGATGAGTTTGCGCCCGACTCTCCCTTCGAGTAGTAGGCAGCAGATTCAGTCTTCGATCCTGAGCTAGTGTTGACTTTAGCTCCATACATACCTAGATCTTGAACCTGATCCATAGGTGTCTCCTTTCTGACCATATTAAGCTCAAAGGTTCGGAGCTTGTTAACTGCCGTTTCTAGATCATATGTGGGAAAGTCTTTGTCTTCCCTCATCAGCACAGTGTACATCTCCCATTTTGGTGGGAGAGCATCTAGAAGCTTCTCAACTATTTCTTCTTCTCGGTAGGAAATTGAATAGTTGCTCAATTCAGTCATCAGATTGTAATATCGAGTGATAATAGCATCTAAAGATTTATTCTTCAAATACTTGAAGACTGAGAACTGGGTTTTGAGCAATTTTATCTTTGAAGCACGGATTCCTACATTCCCTTCAAATCTGTTCTCAAGAGCTTCCCAAAGCTCTCTTGCTGACATGTACTTTCTAAACGTATGAAGGATCTCTTGTGGAAGAGCCATAGTAATAGCAGCATGAGCCTTGCTCTCGGCCTCATACATCTTTTTCTCTTCTTCTTCCATTTTGCTATACTTTTTGATTTGATCACGACCTTCATACTCCATAACTGGTGGAATATAACCATCCTGGATGCATACCCACATCTTCGCATCCTGGTACTTGACATATTGTATGAACCGATCCTTCCATGCAACGAAATCGGTTCCCTTCAGCAATCTTGGGGCCTTAGTAGCTGACCCTGCTTCAACTTCCATCTTCACTAACTCAGAGATGTTAATCGACGACATCTTTCCCCAAAAGTAAGAAACCCGAAAAAAATCAAAAAAATTTCTGAAAAGTACTGTAGGCGAAGTTACGGATAACTTCGCTTAATCCTTAACTTCGCCGCTGATTAACTTCGCTGAAGAACTTCGCAGATGATTAACTTCGCTTAAGGTAAGCGAACTTAGGAGGTAGGCGGAGTTGGAGAGAACTTCGCTGAGTTAGGCGAACTTGAGAAGGTAGGCGAAGTTGTGGATAACTTCGCTTAACCTTATATCTTCGCCGAAACCCTACGAATCCTGACGGCAACTTCGCCTGATGAACACGGACGTTTTTGCAGATCTGAAATATGGATTTTACGAGGTTTTTGACGGTGCAAAGGCTTGAATACGATAGTAGGAGGTAAGATTGACTCAAAAACACAGAAAACACGTCCCGCGAATAGTCGAAACGGGACGATTTCTACACCCGCGTGAATATCCCGAACCCCACAATCGAGCAAAAGCTCTGATACCAATTGTAGGTTCCCTGGACGGATCGCACGAGATATCTCGATCAACTCAGGTGCGGAATCCCTGCGTAGATCGTTACGAGTATAGAACACGAATCACACGAACACACGAAACGAACACACGTTATATATTATAACTCAAACACGTGATGTAATATCACTGTTACAGACTCTCGTCCTTACGTTACAAATGAACTCGAACTACTGAAACAAACAACTTCACGATTAACCTAACCAAGCCGTAAGCTAGGTATATAAATACACGACAACTTCGCCTGGCATGTTCAGGCGAAGTTGTCCATAACTTCGCTTGACTAACAAGTTCGCCTGTTAAGCGAACTTGTCAGTAACTTCGCGTAAACATACAAAACATAATTAAACATTACAGACTCGATTACAGACACTAGACTATGAACTACTGACATTATGCACCAACAAAAGGTCCATCAAGGAGACCTAAAATGAGGCTGATGCAACCTCAAGAAAAGGTGAGGATACAAGTAGATCTAAATAAAGATGATGAAGATATGTGGAAGGGGGAAGAATCTGAGGAAGATCCTGAAAAGGAAAATTCGGAAGAAATAAGTACTGAAGAAGAAAGCCCTCATATTTGGGATAAACCAAGATGTGATTGTCCACCAATATTGGTTGCCAACATCCCATGTTTCATATGTTCCATTGACATGATTCTCAAGATCCTTATGTTAAAGGATTTCCACCTAACTTTCCACCGTACACCGGTTTTGTTCCTACCATATTGGAACAAGCCAATCAAGTAAGGGAACATGAAGCAATTGTTGAAGCTTTTTACAATCTACCATTTGAAACAAGTTCCCCACCACCATAACCAAGAAATCACTATGATATTGTTATGATGGGTTACCAAGATCCACCAACACTATACGGATACCCAAATGTTATGCCTCAATCACAAGAAGAGCATCTCTATCGATCCTTGCATGGAACCGCTAACTTAAAGAAGAAAGTTGCTACTGAGAGTAGAAAGAAGATGAAAGTTGGGAATAAATTACTACAGATATGTAGTAAGATGAAAAATATGATAAAGGATTACATGAAGGATTAGGAATTTCGTTCTTTTGTATATGTATCGTTTTTTTTGTGTCTGTTCTTGTAAAATACTCTATCATTAGGACTAGAAGTTATAATCGTTTGTAAAATACTTCATTTGTTGTAAGATATTTCGGTTTTTAAGATAGTCTATCTACCGCAAGAAGCAATAAATAAAAATCTTTAGGACTAGAAGTATATAAATAAAAATCTTTGGTTCTAAATCATTTCTTTATAAATGATAGATGTCGAATCAAAATAATCCCTCACAAAACTAGGAAGCTTCTAACGCAAGAAGCAATCGAGCTAGAACTGAACCTGCTCAAGAAGTACCTGAGCAACTAATAATAAAATTGCAAGATATGATAACTCAAGCAACGCAACCAATGGTCCAAGCAATGAAAGCAGGATCAACTAGTAGAAGTAAAACCCGACTAACCCGCAAGACGGTACATTCCAACAAAACTATTAAAACCAAGACTCACCCTAATCCTAATCATTAAGAAGAAGAAAGCATACATAGATCAAATAACTGTGTCAGTTTCAAATGATACATTAAAAAGAGACTTAGGATCGAAGGTTGTCTTTTTAAAGATTTGGACTTATGGATAAAAAGAATTTTATGGCGACAAGGGCGCCATTGATGCTTTAAGATGGTTAGAAGAGATGGAATCGATTCTGATAATCAACAAGTGTATCGAGCAGGGGAATGTGGAACACCCTTATTTTGTCAAAGGGAAGAGAGCCCATGTATCAGTTAGCATGGGAAGAATTTAATGAGTTAGTACTTCAGAAGTTTTGACCGATGCATTAGACAAACATGATCCAAACTAAGTTCCTCAACCCCAAAGTGGTCGGAACCAATTTGAAAGATTACAATACTAAGTTCCAAGAGCATTGTAGACTCATGCCTCAGTTGGTGACACCCAAATCAAGCAAGGTAACCCGTTACATTTGGCCTGCTTAGAGAGATACGAGACATGGTGAGGTCTCACTTGCCACAAACTGCAGATTCCGTCATGGAATTGGCTAGTTACCTGATGAATAGTTTTATCCAAAACAAGGAAGAGGATAAGAAAACTGACATAAGAAGTGACAAGAAAGGCAAAAGAAAATAATCGTTTCAAGGGCAAAGGGATTGATCAAAGGAAAGGCGGATTTAGTTATAACAATCTGCTATGCAGGATTTGCAAGAGACATAACAAGGATCGATGCCATTTTGCATCATATACTTCTACAGTTTGTGATTCATGCAATAAGCCGGGGCATGTTGCAGATGACTTTTGGAAGAAGTTAATGACTTGTTATAACTGCAAGGAAACTTGACATCTCAGTTTTGAATGTCCAAAGAAAAAGACAGTTTCTTGAGGAGGTGCTGGAGGAAGTGGCACCAAGAATGAATCGAAGAAGGGAAATGCTCGAGTCTTCGTACTCAGCACCAAGAAGGTTACAGACATATCGGACACCATCACCTCTACGTTCTTAGTTAATAATGTTTATGCTAGAGTTATATTTAATTCAGGTGCAAATCAAAGTTTTATAGACTATAACTTTTGTAGTCTATTAAACGAACCTTTACAGAATTTGAATAAAACTTTAAAGTAAAGATAGCTAATGGTAAGGTAGTTAAGATTTCTAAAACCTTAGCAAATGGAAAGATTATGTTAGCAGGTTATTTCATACTCGTTCAATTATTACCCATAACATTAGCTGGTTTTGACATAGTCCTAGGTATGTACTGGTTATCCAATAACCATGACCATATGATTTGCAACAAGAAAACCATAGAACTACAAGACCTTGATAAACGAAAAATACAAATTGCCGGTGACAAAGATGATGGTCTGGTTAGCATAATTTCCATGTTAAAAGCAAACAAATGTCTAAACCAAGGTTATTTAGCATTTAGGCTTACGTTACCGAGGAATCAAAACCAAAATAGGTAAAATATGTACCTATAGTTTCCAAATTTCCGTACTTCTTTCTCGATGAGTTACCAGGTATTCCACCCAATCGAGAAGTTGAGTTTAGAGTAGACTTAATGCCTGAAACTGCACCAATAGCCAAAGACCTATACCGTTTAGCTCTAACGAAAATGAAAGAATTGAGAAACAGATAGATGAGCTATTAGATAAAGGATTCATTAGCCCATATTCGTCGCCATAGGGAACTCCAATATTATTCGTCAAGAAGAAAGATGGATCCATGAGAATGTGTATTGATTATATAGCCTTGAACATAGTAACTAATAACAATCGATATCCACTACCTAGAATTGACGACCTATTCGATCAGTTACAAGGAGCGAGCTACTTTTCTAAAATAGACATACGTTCGGGGTATCATCAATTGAATGTCCAAAAAGAAGACATTCCAAAACGAAATTTCGCACAAGGTATGGACATTATGAGCTCACTGTGATGCCATTTGAACTCACTAATTCCCCAACCGCATTCATGGATATGATGGACATGATTTGCAAACCCTATTTAGATGAATTTTTAATCGTATTCATCGAAGATATACTCATTTATTCTAAATCAGAAGAATATCATAAAGTGCATCTTAGAATCTTACTTGAGTTACTTCGAAACGAGAAATTGTATGCTAAGTTTTCTAAATGCGAATTCTGGCTTCATGAAGTACAATTTCTTGGTCATTAGTTAATTTCAAAGGAATTCAAGCAGATTCGGCCAAATTTGAAGCAATCGCTAAGTGGGAGATTCCTAGATTGCCAACCGAAGTTCGAAGCTTCTTAGGTTTGGCTAGATATTATAGAAGGTTCATTGAAAATTTCTCACGTATAGTTGTTCCCCTAACTTCTTTAACTCTATTGGCCTAGGCTTCTTAGATGGTTTACACTTATTCTCATTGGGCTTGGTATGTATGTAACACCGAAAACACTATGTTTTCGGTGGGCTTGTGTTTTGGGTTTGGGCCGAGGGTATGCTAGGCTATATATATGTATCGTATTAGGTCATTTGAAGGTTGATCATTAACGAAGTTGGTTGTGGTTCGTAGGTTACATGCTTTGCATTCTAATCATATTGTAATCGACTATTGAGGGCTTAACCACCCGACGTTAATACAACGTGTGTTTTGAAGCTTATTTTGTGTTGGTTTGTGTTTGTTCTTTGTTATTATTGAATTACCTTGTTGTTAGTTTCCACCTAACAACGAGTTTGTTTGATATCACAGTGAAAGATCCTGATTTGGGACTTACATATGATATCAGAGCATATAGACCTATTCTAGGCTTGGTTTTGGTGATATCAAAGATTCAAGATCGTGTTTTGTTGATAATCAGTGGATATTTTTCTGGAAATCAAGATTACGGGTATTCTAGTGTTCTTCGTGTTCTTCGGGAAAGCTTAACAAATTAGGGATTAAATCTTTTCAAAACATTAAATATTTTTGAATCCATGATTTTTTTGGGATCAAATTTGTTACCACGTTTACCAAGGCAAAGATCCAAAGTTCTCGGCCAATAATTCAGGGTTCTCAGCAGTAATTCAAAGTTCTCAGCAACAATTCAATGTGACCAAGGTTATCGGGTTAAAGGTTCTCGGGTTCAGTTTGGTGATCTCGGCTCAAATCAAGGGTTCTCAGTCAGATATTGTTCTCGGGATCAATTTGGTGTTTTCTACTTAAGGGTTCTCGGATCAATCTGGTGTTTTCTGCTTTTGGGTCCTCGGTTGCTAAGTTTTCGGTTTTTGAGTTCTGGGGTTTTTCGTTTGGTTTTGGGCCTGGTTTATTGGGTCATTATTGCTTGGACTATTTTTTAACACTTGGTTAAAATGGAACAGTTAAGCAATATATCATCCAATGCGGCATTGCATCAAGAGTTGGATTCCATTATGGGAACTACCACTCGTGTACCCCGTCTACTGACTTATGAGGGGTTTGCTGAGTGGAAGTTTAGATTCAAAAAGTACATGAAGATGAAGGATGCAAAAATTTGGAGAAGCATTGTCAGGGGTCCTCAACCTATCACTTACAAGAAAGAAAATGGTGAAGTAGCTGCAAAGCCCATCTTAATGTACTGCAACGAGGATTTTGAAAAGATTGAGGAGGATGAGAGGGCTCTTGCCACTCTAGCAATGGCACTTTCACATGAAATCACTCAAGGATTCAGAGTGCCACAGTCTGCATAGGGGTTGTTGGAAGCCCTTATTGAGGTGTGTGAAGGGAATGAGGATATGAGACGAAGCCGACAAGATCTGCTACGTCAAAGGTTTAACATGTTTAACCATGTTCTTGGTGAATCTTTGGAAACACAGCTTCAGAGATTTGTTAACCTGGTCACTAAGATGAGAACTGCTAATATTCACTTGACTCTCGTTGAGATCATCAACAAACTAATGAACTCCCTGCCTTAGAGCCGGGATTTGAATGTGGCAGTGATCATGAAGAACAAGGACTTGGCCAGACTCACCTTGTTAAAAGTTATGGCAATCATCAAATCTTGTGACATTAATGACAAGCAGCGTGCTATTACTCATGCCAATTCTTACAACGTTGCTGGTTACAGTTCTGCCTCGAACAATGCATTCGTCTTACAAGATAACTTTTCTCTGTATAAGTCTTCTAAAGGACAGTAACTCGAACACCTCAAGAAAATTTCTAGATGTTTAGATCTTCCCAAAGTCAAAGTTATCAACCAACCCAGCCACCTCCGGAGTTTTATCGGCAATCCAACCCACCGACTAAGCCTCCTTCAGAAGCTCCCGATTCATCCTCTACAAAAATTCCTGCAATGACAAAGGATATGCAAGAAAACATTGCGTTAATGGCAGGCTTCATGAACTGCTACAATGCGTTCATTTCTAGAGACTTGGTTCATCCATTCGTAGTTGTTGAATTGGATCAAATCCATCCTTATGATGTGGAGGAAATGGATATTTCTTATTAAATAGCCATGGCCGTGTTTAGAGCAAAGAAATTTACCAAGAGAACAGACAGAAATAACTGGAACATTCCGGTTGACAAGAAGGTGGGATTAAAGAAAGACACTCTGAGGTGTTATAACTGTCATGAGCCCGGTCACTTCACTCGTGAATGCACGAATCTAGCAAAGGAGGGAAACATGGAAAGGGCGCTGGTTCCAATGGGTGGTGGTAGAGGAGAAAATTCAGCTGGTGCTAGAGAGAATGAGCGGGGATTGGTGTCTCAGTAGTTTGATTGGACTGACTAGATTGAAGCACTCAACATAAACAAACAGACTACGAACCTCGCTCAGATTGATGTCATTAAAGAAGAGAACGATGCAGAGGAGCTAGTAAAGGATCTTCATTTTGCATTCATGACCTCCACTTCTCCCAGCTCATCAGAGGGTAAGTTCTAAATTATGTTCTCAATATTGCATTAAAGAGGTAGAATTGTATAGAATACACAATAGCAACCTGATTAGTGAAATGGAAGGCATAAAACTGAAAATATCACCCTTAAGAAATTTAAAAAATCTTTAAAGGAAAAACTAGAGGCAGAAATATAGGATTTCTCTAAACTTCAAAATGATTTCAACGTAAAGTGTTGTCATCACTTAGATGCAAAACAACAAATTTCCGAACTAACTGCCAAGTTAGACGCTTCTAAGTTGGAGATTGAAAAATAAACTAATAAATTTGAAAACGCTGAGTTCAACTTTAAGAAAAACGATGTCTCTAGTGTTGTTGTTGATTCTATGATTGAAAAACAACTAAAATGGAAAGAGAAAAAGGGTGAGGGTATCGGGTACAACGAGGTTCATCCTCCAAATAATGATAATTACACTAGGCTCCCTCTTTCTAAAGAAGAGGAAGCAAAGGAACCGTTCATGCAGTACGACAAGCTGACTGCAAATGAAATAGTTGGTCATGGTTTAGTCAAACCTATTGAACCAACCTTGAGAATGAACAACACTAATGTGTTTACTTCACGTGCAGATGAAGTAATTATATAGGATTGGACTGATGAGGAGGAAGATTCATTTGTTTTAACTAATAAAAACATTAATTCTACTGTTTTTTTAAATTGACCTATTTTCAATTTTGTTGCTACTGATGCTTGTGTGGGCTTTGTTATTAAGAGGAAAGAAAATTGTGTGGTTGATCCTTCTAAGACATTTAAAACTTGTGGTATTGTTTCAAATAAATTTGATAAAAATAAGATTTTATATAAATATTTGCACCTAAGTTTGTTAAAGAATGGAGTTCATGTGTGCATGATTGTAATAGATCAAATTTTCTGGCTAAAACAAGGCAAACTGGCTCACACAAAAGGTCAAAACCAGGAGTTGGCCACAATGAATTTTCTATTAAAAGACAAATGTGTTTTAATTGTGGCACTCCTGGACACATTTCTAGAAATTGTCCACACCATTCTTATGTCCCATACTACGAACATAAGCAGAGAAATATGCCTCGAAATACCTTTAATAAACTTAATTCTAACAAATCAAGGTATTACAAGGCAAATCCCTCAGATGGTGATTGGAAATAAAACAAGGCTGAAAGGTTGAAATCCTATCAGACTAAGCATGCCATGTTTCGAAAGCGTGATGGAAAATCGATTTCGTTCCCGAGACCATAGCCGGCCTCTAGATCGAAATCGATCTGGAAGCGAAAATCCAATATAACTTCTGTCTGGAAACTAGAGACAAAGCCAACCGTTTACATTAGTCACAAAGTTTTGAAACCCGACTATAAATGGTTGCCTAAATCTTCGGTGTCTAAATCATTAAAAGCATCATGTTCGATCTTAGATAACCAAGAAGACATGCCATAGCAACTTGTATCTTGCATAGATAAATTAGGAGTACCCAGCATTATTATGAACTAGGTACCACATACTAAATAATCTCGCACAACAGCTATGGAGGAAAATCATCAGACCTAGGTATGTTGATAGTGGTTGTTCCAGGAACATGACATGAGACATCTCTCAACTACACAACATTCAAAAATTAATGGAGGGTATGTTTCCTTTGCGGGAGGAGAAAACGAGAAGATCACACAGAAGGGTACTGTAAGTAATGGTGTTCTTAAGTTCCAAATTGTCAATTTTGTTCCAAAGTTGAAACACAGTCTGCTCAGTGTCTCGCAGATCTGTGATAAGGGTTTTTCAACACATTTTACAAACAAGAGTGTCTAATTTTAAAACATGGTATCATCATACCATAAGAATGGGTTCTTGTTCGATCACAAAGAAAAGATAATTCATACGTGATCGACATGAATAAAATTGTTCCAGAAGAAATCACATGTCTATTTTCAAAAGTGTTGGAACATAATGCCATGCTTTAGCATCATCTTCTTGGTCATGCTAATGTTAAAACTCTAAACCGTCTTGCTAAAAACAACATTGTCTGTGGCTTGCCTGTCAAGGATTTTGTAACAACTGAGAAATGTGTAGCTTGTGCACTAGGAAAACATCATCATAAATCACCCAAGCCAAAACTGGTCAATACCATCTCCTCAATCTTTCAGGTGCTTCATATGGATCTGTTTGGTATTGTTCATGTATTGAGTCTCTCTCGCAGTTCATATTTTCTGGTTATAACTGATGATTACTCACGTCTTACTTAGGTGTTTTCCCTGTCAAAGAACTGATAAAGCGCTTTGTGGTGCTAATGGAGAATCAAATCAATTTGAAGTTAAAAGGAATTCGATGTGTCAATGGCACGGAGTTCAGAAAATCAACGTTGAATCACTTTTGTGTCGGGAAAGGGGTGCTCAGACAATACAGCTCAGCTCGTACACCGCAACAAAATGGTGTAGCTGAGAGAAGGAACAGAACCCTAATTGAGGCCGCAAGGACTATGTTGTGTATCTCAAAGCTATCTTTGTTATTATGGGCTGAAGCGGTCAACACAACATTCTATTTTCCAAATCGGGTGCTGATCAATAAAACATAGATGAAGACTCCTTATGAGATTGTCTATGGTCACAAGCCCACTGTAGCACACTTCCGTACTTTTGAATGCCCATGCACTCTACTGAATCTCTAATCAACTCCAAAATTTGGAGCAAGGCTTGATGATTGCTACTTCATTGGTTATGTTGGTCGCACAACTTACAGAGTTTATAACAAGGCAACGAAAGAGATTGTGGAATCTTACGATGTGCGCTGGCTAGAGGAAAATGAAACCTATGCTCGTGTCGGTCCTGACTGGTTATTTGATTATAACGAATTATTTAAGCCATTTAATGTGTTTCCAGTTGATGATACAAGGAATTCAGGTGTAGGGACTTCGGGTGTTGTTGATGAAGAAGAAGTTATCTATGTTGGTTTCAAAAATTCTCCGATGATGGGTGTAGATCTGTCGGAATTGTATGATACTGCACAGCCTTCATCTACAAGTCCACAGGAACATGTTTCAAAGACTTATTCTTCACAAAAGTCTCTCGAAGAGAGTGACTTGCATACAACTGAAATACCTGCAGCTGATGTTTCGTCAGCAGAGGAGGAGAGTACCATTCGTCAAATATTTGGTAGCACTCTATTTGCAAATGTCATACCAAACAAATACATTGCCACTACCTCGTACTCGCATTATACCTAGGCATTTAGATGGAGGAACCCGCTCCCTAAACCCCTTGGAGACCCAACAAATTTGCGGGCTGCAAGTTATGTTCCCGATCATTATTTTTCGAAAATATTCAACGGGATCATCCAATCAAGAATGTCATAGGTCCCCTCGAAATGGTCGTCTCAACCTTAAGTCAGACAGGAAACATCAACAGATGTCAGTTGAAATGGCATTGAAAGAACCAATTGAAATGGCATTGAAATGGCATTGAAAGAAAGTCCATTGAAATGGCGTTGAAAGAACCAAGTTGGGTGGAAGCTATGCATGAAGAGTTAAACCAATTTGATTAACTCAATGTTTGGAGATTGGTTGAGTTACTCGTCGGAAAAAAGGCATTAGATACGAGATGGTTTTTACATAACAAGCAAGATGAAACTAGGGTTATTTTTCGAAATAAGGCACTTCTTTTGGTTCGTGGTTATTGTCAGGTTAACGGTTTAGATTACACCAAAGTATATGCTCCAGTGGCTCTTCTTAAGGCCATTTGAATTTTCTTGGCAAATTCTTCCTACATGGGTTTCACATTTTATCAAATAGATATCAAGACGACATTTTTGAATGGAGAGGTAAAGGAGGAGATATACGTGGATCAGCCACCAGGTTTTACCGATTCGAAGCATCCTACTAACGTATACAGGTTGAACAAGGGTCTTTATGGTCTTCATAAAGCTCCTCAAACATGGTATGCCACTTTGACGGCTTATCTGCTGGAACATGGGTATAAGTGAGGGACCATCGATCAGACACTGCTTCTCAAGACTGTTGGGAAATATCTGATTTTGCTTCAGATTTATGTTGACAACATAATTTTTGGTTCCACCAGCAATGATCTGTGTTCTGATTTTGAGGAGGTAATGAATAAAAGGTTTAAGATGAGTTCGTTAGGTGAGATAATGACATTTCTAGGTTTGTCAGAGTTCGATAGGTATTTTGTTACACCAAGGGAAATATGTCGAGGACATGTTAGCGAAGTTCGATTTCCCAGATTCTAAGAGTGCGGAGACTCCCATGGCAGAAAGACCTCTCCTTTCATTAGATCCTGAAGGGAAACCCAGAGATCAAACTTTCTATCGATCAATGATCGGATCCCTAATGTATCTCACTACCAGTTGCCCTGACATCATGTTTGTAGTCTGCCAATGCGCACACTTCCAGGCTAATCATAAACTTTCTCACTTAACTGTTGTTAGACGTATTTTTAGATATCTGAAAGGGCAACCAAAGCTAGGTCTTTGGTATCCCAAACACTCAGATTTTAATTTATATGCTTTCACTGGTAGAAACTATGGAGGTGATGATATTGATAGGAAATCTACATTTGTTGGATGTCAATTCTTGAGAGATCGACTCATTTCATGGCAATGCAAGAAACAACAGACTGTGTGCACATCAACAGTGTAAGCTGAGTACATTGCTACTTCTGCCTGCTGCTCTCGAGTTATCTAGATGCAGCATCAATTGCTGGATTACGGTTTGGAATTTCTTGAAATACCTATATTTTGTGATAATGATGCTGGAATTGCCATTGTTGAAAAATCCGGTTCAGCATTCCAAAACCAAGCACATTGACATAAATATTAATTTCATTCATGACTGTTAGGACCGTAAATTAATTCAACTTGAACAAATCCACACAGATAAGAATTTGGCGGACCTTTTCACAAAACCGGCTGGAATAACCATATTTAATGTGCTTGTAGGGTTCCTTAAAATTCTACGTTTCGACAATTGAGTTTTCTTGGGGTTAAATTTGTTCATAAAAGTTTTTCGATTTGTTAAAATTTTTGAACAAATTTAGGGTGAGAAAGTACAAAATTTAAAAAGAGTGTGCGTGTGTCTTTAAAAAAAATCCTTTTAAAATAACACGGATTTTTTTTCATAGGGAAGTGTTATGGTTATTCAGTTACAAGCTTTATAGAAGCTCAAAATGTTTTTTTTTAATGAAAATTTTATACAACCTTTGGGAGATGATAGGTAAATTGATTTCGTGTGCCTAATGTGTGAAGTTATTAGGCTAAAAAGGTTTTTGAACAGTCATAGAAAAGTATGGTAGCTTTCCATGGTGTGTAAAAGTCTAAAGTGATACAAACTAAATCTGCTAAACTTACTGTGGAGGATCAATTTGAAGATTTATGCATGTCTCTAAATAAATTTCTCTAAATGATAGGCAGAACTTACCCAGTCATACACAAGCCCGTTTGTGTCTTGATCACCAAAAATATTTTGTTCCTTAATTGTCATTTATTAAAAAAATAATTGATAAAAGTATATAATTTTGAAATTAAATCTGTTTTTTAAAGCTTAATGGGTCAAACTAGAACTACAAGGATGGGGCAATCAAGTAAGCCCTAAACACTCTGAATGAAAGGCTTGTAAGTCCGAACAGCATGTAAGTCCAACGTTCAACCTTAAAGCTTAAATTTCAGTTTGTATAGTCAAAGTCATAAACTTTCGATCAATCACTAGGGTATTGAAGTCAAATTGGGGTGATCTGGAGAAAGCCAAATAAACTTTGAGAAAAGATAAGAGTCATCATAGGTCCATAAGTGATATCCATCTAAGCTTTATGCCTAACTGAACCTAATACATATCACTGTTGCAATGAAAATCATGCTAATTATCCAAATACCTGCTATCAATTTGTCCACTATGTCATAATAATGCTGAGAATGAATCATTGTGAAAGCATCTTAGTCAATATGATTTCATGCTAGGATCTTTTCATAAAAGTTTGCTCATGTGAGAAAAATTGAAATTTGATCCCGTAATATGTGAGAACTACTAAAAGCCTCATTGGGTGGTAAAACTAGTTTTTATTTTGGATTTATGTTCATTTTTTATTTTTTCATTTTTTATTTTACGACTTTGGTTTTACCTCATGTTTACTCTTGTCGAAACAAATGCGTTAAGGAATCGCTTTATCAAACCTGAATCAGTCTCTGGTGTTAATTTATGTTCTCGGCCCATGGGGCATGGTCCATATAATAATGAAGGTCCATCAATTAGTCTTTGGTGTTTATGTGTGTTCTCGGCCCAAAAGGCCTGGTCCAGATGATAATGATGGTTCATTTGTTCTCGGCCCAAATCTTAAAAATCTGTTTGAAGCTTAAAAGGTATTAACAATCTTTGTGTGATTATTATTTAAAAAAAAAACTTAATCGTGTTGGGTTTTATACAAGGTTATCAAAGTTTCAAGTTAACCATTTTAACATGAAAACGCAACGGAAGCTTAGATTTTAAAACATGTTAATGAACATACCATTATGTTAAAACTAAAACCCAAAGAACAAGGATCAAAATTACAAGAACAATATGCTCACAAAATGTAAATAGTACCTTCTTCTACCTTTAGAAGAACAAGTGGATTGTTGAAGGGATGGTGGATGAATGACAAGCCTCCAAAGAAGAAGACCTCAAGAGTGTGATACCCCAAGCTATTTGTGACAACACCAAGTTGTTTTGCTAGGATTAGGAACACCAAAACAAGCTCAAAAGCCCCTTTATTTTCTGCCCAAAAGGGCCGTAGGTTTTGGAGAGTGAGAGAGAGAGAGCTTGCTTGCTACACTTGAGAAAAGGATTCAAAAATTGCATGTATATTCATTGGAGGATCAAAAGAAGAAGTCTTTATAAAAAAACTAAAGAGCATCTTGTGTTTGATTGGGTAAAACCACCACCCCACATGGGTGGCCGGTTTTGTATATATATATATATATATTTTTTTTTTGTTTTGTTTTAACAATTAAAACATCTCCATCTCATACTTTATAAAACTAATTTTATAAAACATACATGCTATCTTAATTATTTAACCAATTAAATAATTAATTTATATATAAATAAATTATCCAGATAATTTATTTAAATCATCAAGTGTAATTATTTAGAAAACCAATTTTCTAATTGCGCAGTGTTCGGTATTCGTTTAAGTGATCAAATCACTAAAAGAATACATTTGGTGTTGTCTAGCTTGTTATTGGGTATGACCCGACTTGGATCAAACACAGTTAGCCACATTAGTATAAGTATGTGTCTCGGGCATACGTAATTCCAACAATCTCCCACTTGCACGAGATACATAGAAAATTAATGCAAGTGGTGAATACCGCCTAACAACAGTTCACCACCCCTAATGTGTTTGACGAAGTGCCATTCAATAACATCATCCCTTCAAGTTCCTTACTTGATATGATTTAGGTGAATCTATCATTATATCCCTCTGTTACTAGATATCATGTTGAATCTAAGAGACATAGGTGATCATTCTCTTTACAATTCAACTTTATCAGGCCTTAGACATCTAAACTCTCAACACATAAGAGGAACAAATTCCGTCTTGACTGTATACGCCTCTCACTATCACTTTATACTCCACCCGAGCTCATCCTTATGTACCATCTTTTACGAATAGCGAAGGGGAGAGTCAAAGTGTAATACTCGGTGAAAATCAAGGCCCAGTATACATCTCAGGTCTAAGGATAATATGAAATTCTCCTTTACTCAAAATTACTAATGATCAGGTCCATCGACTCCATGTAGTAATATTGAGAGCGGGTCAGTCCAATATTTGTATCCCGCAAATATCTATGAACCTTGGCAGCAAACCTATGCTCCATATTCATTCCTTATGAATATCCACCAATCCTAGTTCATAATAGTCTTGCTTCATATTTGTTCCCACAAATGTGATCGACTACGGACTTTTAGAATAAGATAACTTATTCATGGATTAAACATGCAAAATTAGAATTTAACTCAAGATTCCATAATCATATAAAAGTTAAATTACAAAAGTCTTTTAAACGTAAATACAAAATAGATCAAATCCAATTACTAGAATATCGAAGTCCTAAGCCACTCGCATGACGCTCATGTTTCGGTCTTTCTAGGAGCTTCGTGAATGGATCCGCAAGATTTTGATCAGTTCCAACTTTGCGAATACATATCTTTCCTTTTTCAACTTCATCCCTTATGTAGTTGAATCTCCGCTCTATGTGCCTTGTCTTTTGGTGCGAACGAGGTTCCTTGATTTGAGCAATCGCACCCTCGTTGTCACAAAAGATTTCTAGGGGGTCTTGAATGGTAGAGACCACCCCTAGATCAGTAATGAATTTCTTCAACCATGCAGCTTCCTGAGCTGCCAATGAAGCGGCGATGTATTCTGATTCTGTAGTGGACAATGCTACCACTTCCTGTTTTGAGCTCTTCCAAGAGACAGCTCCTCCATTAAGAGTGAACACATACCCAGATTGTGATCGAGAATCATCTCGATCAGTTTGGAAGCTCGCATCCGTGTAACCTTTTATAGCGAGTTCCTCCTCACCAGATCCATATATCAGAAACATATCCTTAGTTCTCCTAAGGTATTTCAATATGTTCTTAACAGCCATCCAATGACTGTTTCCTGGATTCTGTTGGTATCTGCTTGTCATGCTCAAAGCGCATGACACATCCGGTCTAGTACATATCATCGCATACATGATGGATCCTATAGCAGAAGCATATGGGATTTGTTTCATCATCTCTTGCTCATCCTTTGAGCTTGGACATTGAGCTGAACTCAATATAGTCCCTCTTTGAATAGGTACAAAACCTTTCTTGGAGTTTTCCATCTTGAACCTTTTCAAGATTTTATCAATGTATGTACTTTGGTTCAAACCTATCAAGCGCCTTGACCTATCCCTATAGATCTTTATTCCCAAAATATAGGCAGCTTCACCAAGATCCTTGATGGAAAATCTACTTCCAAGCCAAGCCTTAACGCTTTCCATGGTTGGAATGTCATTTCCAAATAGTAGAATGTCATCGACATACAATACTAAGAAGGTAATTATACTCCCACTAGCTTTCTTATACACACAAGCCTCATCAGCGTTCTTGATGAATCCAAAATTTTTGATTTCTTCATCAAAACGATGATTCCAAGTTCTAGATGCTTGTTTCAATCCATAGATTGATTTCTTTAACTTGCATACTTTATTAGGATGTTTCGGATCGACAAAACCTTCAGGCTGAACCATATAGACATCTTCCTCAAGATATCCATTTAGGAAAGCGGTCTTGACATCCATTTGCCAAATTTCATAATCATAATGTGCAGCTATGGCAAATAATATCCTAATAGACTTTAGCATTGCCACAGGCGAAAAAGTTTCATCATAATCAACCCCTTGAGTTTGAGTGAAACCTTTAGCTACAAGTCTTGCTTTATAAGTATCCAAGTTTCCATGCATATCAGTTTTTCTTTTGAAAACCCACTTACTTCCAACAGCTTTGGAATTGAGTGGTGGTTCAACCAATTCCCAAACTTGGTTGTCATACGTGGATTGCATCTCAACGTTCATGGCTTCAAGCCATTTGTCACAATCATTCTTGGACATTGCATCACGGTATGTGGTTGGTTCATCCGAATCTACCACGTAGCAACCTTCTACAAAAAATCCATATCTTTCGGGTGGATTGCTAACTCTACCAGATCTGCGAACGTTTTGTGTGTTTTGATCAACCACTTGATCACTTTCAACAATCTCTTGTTGAGTGCTAGTATCAACCAATTGTGTATCATCTTGTGATTCTTGATCCTCATCAAATTTCACTGTTCTACTATTAGTTCCTTCCTTAAGGAACTTAGTTTCCAAGAATTTACCCTTTCGAGCAATAATAACATTTTGCTCACTAGGGTCGTAAAAGTAATATCCTATATCATCTTTAGGATAACCTATAAAGATACATTTAGTGGATCGGACTTCTAATTTGTTTGGGGTGTATTGCTTTACATAAGCTTCACAACCCCAAACTTTTAAGAATGATAGCGATGGAGCCTTTCCATGCCATATTTCAAAAGGTGTCTTCTCCACTTTCTTGGTTGGAGCCATATTCAATATGCGAACAGCGGAAAGTAAAGCATAGCCCCAAAATGATAGAGGTAAAGTGCTTCTAGCCATCATTGATCGAACCATATCTAATAGGGTACGATTTCTCCTTTCAGACACACCATTATGTTGTGGTGTTCCGGGTGGAGTAAGTTGTGAAATAATTCCACAACTCTTAAAAGATGATCTTGAAAAACACCACTTAGGTATTCACCTCCTCTATCACTACGAAGTACTTTGATTGTGGTCTTGAGTTGTCTTTCTACTTCAGTTTTGAAGTCTTTGAACATTTCAAAAGCTTCATCTTTGTGTTTCATTAAGTACACATAACCATATCGACTATAATCGTCAATAAAGGTAATGAAGTATCTTTCACCATTCCTAGTCATTGGTCTAAAAGGACCACATACATCCGAATGTATGATACCCAATAATTCTTTTGACCTTTCAAAAGTTTTATTAAAGGGTTGCTTTGTCATTTTGCCTTGTAAACAAGATTCACATACATCAAATGAATCATACTCATTTGTTTCTAGAATACCACTCTTGCGAAGAGTTTGCATGCGATTCTTGCTTATATGTCCAAGGCGACAATGCCAAAGATAGGAATCACCCAAGTCCTTCTTGAGTTTCTTGGTGTTGACATTGTACATTGAACTACTATGTGACGTACCAATTTGATCTATTTCATATATACCATTTATGGGTATAGCTTTAAAATAAAATATGCCATTCATCAAAACATGAATATCATAATCAATAAATTTAAGATCAAAGCCACATTGTTTTAAAAGGGACACGGAAATAATGTTTCTTCTTAACTTAGGAGCATACAAATCATTCTTCAAAATTACTTCCAAACCACTTGGAAGCTTTAACAAGTAGTCTCCTTGGGCTTGGACTTCAACTCTTGCTCCATTGCCCATAAAGAGACTAATGTCCCCTTTGTTGAGTTGTTTACTTCTTTTGAACCCCTGCAACAAATTGCAAATGTGAGTTCCACATCCGGTATCAAGTACCCATGTATTTGAAGAAATAACATTTAGTTCAATATGTATAGTAAAGATAATACCTGAGGTATGCCCCGCATCCCTCTTATCTTTTAACGCATTGAGATAGGTCGGACAATTCCTTTTCCAATGACCTATCTCTCCACACTCAAAGCATGGATCTTGCGCCGCAACCTTTTGCTTCTTTTCCTTCGGTTTGGTGGGCGTGATGGCTTTCCTCTTTCCCTTTCCTTGGACGTGGCCCTTGCCCTTAGCAACACTTGCTTTGGGGTTGGAGTTATGTCCCCTTTTTCCTTCATTGATTGTTAGAACGGGTAAAACCTTTTTACCCATTCCCGCTTCGGCCGTTCTTAGCATTGCGTGAAGCTCACCAATGCTTTTGTCCCATCCATTCATGTTATAATTCATGACAAAGGTTTCAAACCTTTTGGTCAAAGAGTTGAGGATCAAATCCGTAGCCAACTCATTAGATACGGGACAATTCAACCTACGAAGCTTTTCGATGTAGCTCTTCATCTTTAGGACATAAGATGAGACGCTTTGGGTTTCCTCCATACGACATGCATGAAACGCTCGAACCGTTTCGAAACGTTCCGCTCTAGCTTGTTGAAGGAACATTTCCTTCAATTGAGTTATCATGTCGTATGCCCCATGATGCTCGAAATCCTTTTGGATTTCGGGAATCATAGTCCCTAACATGAGGCAAGAGGCTTGCACCGAATCTTTGGTGTACTTGACCCAATAGTTATAAGCCTCCTCATCTTCCACGTTAGGCTCATCGGGAATGGGATCGTCTAAGACATATGATATCTCTTCTTGTTTGAGAACTATTCTCAAGTTGCGATACCAATCCATAAAGTTATTATGGTTTAGACGATCCTTTTCAAGGATGGTTCTTAAGGATAGGTTACGGGTGTTATGAGTAGAGGTGTTTGCATTGTTAGCGGCCATCTACAAAATTTAACAAAGTTTTATTTTAGTATTATAAACAATTTAATTATTAATACCCTTTTATTCCAGATTTTAAAATAATAATTAAATTCTAGAATCCAACGATAAATCAAATTTCGGTTAGGTGACCTTTATCCCGTTATTTGATTTAACAAGGTAGTCAACCTTGACAATTGCAACCCTTTGCAACTTCTAGAGGTATGGGACCATTCGAAATCCTTATTTCGTGTTGGCATGTTTATCCCATCAACACCATTAGATCCCATGCTTAGGTGACCTTTATCACATGGTTTCCAATTCAAGTCGTCCTACTTGTATAAACACGTAAGATTAACATACAAGTGGTTAGGTGACCTTTATCCCATAAATATGTTAATATTACCCTAAGTATATTAGTTTGCTAAAAATGGTTAGGTGACCTTTATCCCATTTAAAGTTCCCTAATACGTTAAGTGTCATACAAAAGGATGGTGTTAGACTTGTTTCCTTGGTAATAATGAAAAAGGGATTTTTAAATTTTCAAATATTCTAGTTGAAAAACATTATGCCATACCCTAACATGCATTTAGTAATATGGCGATTTTTGAATACCAATTTTCAAGGTTCTAGTTATAATAAAACCAATTTTATTATAAGTGAGTGATCGCTTAGTTTTAATAAACCCATTTAATTAAACTAATTGACGCGATATTACCAAATATATATTAGAACCCGTTTTATGCTAGTTGTCGTTCCTATGTGACGGTTTGGATATCCTAATATCTATCAACCACACATTACAATAAGTAAAACAAACAACCAAGCATACACATGCAAAATATAGTCATAACCGAAAACCGCTAAATTTGACCATACTTGTTAGCCGAAACAAGTATAGGTCATAAGTCACACCTAAGGGACAAAACATGACACAAGGATGGAATGTTGACTCCCACTTGATCTTGCATCCAAATGCTTCAAGTATCCTTTCCAAGTTGTTGTGTTCTTGTTGGGCTTGTTAATGGGCTCCAAACTTCCAAAAGTCTTCTTGGCCCAAAAGTGAAATTTATGGGCTTAATGGGCTTGAATCCCATGATGGGCCGGTGAGGCCCAACAAGCCCAAAATTTCGGTCCAAGGCCCAAATCCACCAATTCTTGCATCTTCAATTTTTACAACATGTATCCTAATACATATTTTTTTTTAAAATGAAGAAAATGCAACTAATCTATTTATTACATACCATTTATGAACAAATAAATTACACAAGCCTAAAATTATGAATTATTACAACCATATTGAATAATAAACATAATCAACATACACAAAACAACAATCAACACATCCAAGGTCTAGGTTTCGGTTATGACACATCCAAACATACCAAATGTTCTAAGCATGCAACCTAAGCAACCATTGCCCAAAATCACAAAACCAAAAGGTGCCCCCCCCCCCCAAGAGGCTACGGCCACCCCCCCCCCCCCCCCCAAATTTTACAATTTTGATATTTCAACATCCATAATGTTAAATGGTTTCCTAAGATCTTTCCATGCATGTCAAGATCTTACAAAACCATGAGGGGTAAAATCCACCAAATTTTCGGACCCCTTTTTCACCCATGAAAAAAAAACCGAAATTTAGGAACATGTAAGGAGCATAAGTCCTTGTAACCTGGCTCTGATACCATTGTTGGGTTTTATACAAGGTTATCAAAGTTTCAAGTTAACCATTTTAACATGAAAACGCAACGGAAGCTTAGATTTTAAAACATGTTAATGAACATACCATTATGTTAAAACTAAAACCCAAAGAACAAGGATCAAAATTACAAGAACAATATGCTCACAAAATGTAAATAGTACCTTCTTCTACCTTTAGAAGAACAAGTGGATTGTTGAAGGGATGGTGGATGAATGACAAGCCTCCAAAGAAGAAGACCTCAAGAGTGTGATACCCCAAGCTATTTGTGACAACACCAAGTTGTTTTGCTAGGATTAGAACACCAAAACAAGCTCAAAAGCCCCTTTATTTTCTGCCCAAAAGGGCCGTAGGTTTTGGAGAGTGAGAGAGAGAGAGCTTGCTTGCTACACTTGAGAAAAGGATTCAAAAATTGCATGTATATTCATTGGAGGATCAAAAGAAGAAGTCTTTATAAAAAAACTAAAGAGCATCTTGTGTTTGATTGGGTAAAACCACCACCCCACATGGGTGGCCGGTTTTGTATATATATATATATATATTTTTTTTTGTTTTGTTTTAACAATTAAAACATCTCCATCTCATACTTTATAAAACTAATTTTATAAAACATACATGCTATCTTAATTATTTAACCAATTAAATAATTAATTTATATATAAATAAATTATCCAGATAATTTATTTAAATCATCAAGTGTAATTATTTAGAAAACCAATTTTCTAATTGCGCAGTGTTCGGTATTCGTTTAAGTGATCAAATCACTAAAAGAATACATTTGGTGTTGTCTAGCTTGTTATTGGGTATGACCCGACTTGGATCAAACACAGTTAGCCACATTAGTATAAGTATGTGTCTCGGGCAT